>NC_068393.1:3027019-3327019 GCF_023724105.1 Carassius gibelio
AAATGAAGTGAAATCAAGCCCAAATCTGCTCAAAAGCTTTTCTCTCTATTAGAGAAAGCAGTTTCATTCTGTATTAAGTGCAAATCTTGCCAAACTGATAGATGCTTATGCCTTATGAAATACAATGTTTTCTGTAATGCTGTAAGACAGTTTTTAATGTGTTAGAAGTTATATGCACAAAAACTAATGTTAGGACTTCAATGATCAAGATTGTCAGTTTACAGCTTTCTGAGTCCAGTAATGTTGAAATAGTGATTCTGTTCAAATGAAGTGAAACCAAGCCCAAATCTGCTCAAAAGCTTTTCTCTCTATCAGAGTAAGCTGTTTCATTCAGTATTAAGTGCAAATCTTGCCAAACTGATAGATGCTTATGCCTTATGAAATACAATGTTTTCTGCAATGCTGTAAGACAGTTTTTAATGTGTTAGAAGTTATATGCACAAAAACTAATGTTAGGACTTCAATGATCAAGATTGTCAGTTTACAGCTTTCTGAGTCCAGTAATGTTGAAATAGTGATTCTGTTCAAATGAAGTGAAATCAAGCCCAAATCTGCTCAAAAGCTTTTCTCTCTATTAGAGAAAGCTGTTTCATTCAGTATTAAGTGCAAATCTTGCCAAACTGATAGATGCTTATGTCTTATGAAATACAATGTTTTCTGCAATGCTGTAAGACAGTTTTTAATGTGTTAGAAGTTATATGCACAAAAACTAATGTTAGGACTTCAATGATCAAGATTGTCAGTTTACAGCTTTCTGAGTCCAGTAATGTTGAAATAGTGATTCTGTTCAAATGAAGTGAAATCAAGCCCAAATCTGCTCAAAAGCTTTTCTCTCTATTAGAGAAAGCAGTTTCATTCTGTATTAAGTGCAAATCTTGCCAAACTGATAGATGCTTATGCCTTATGAAATACAATGTTTTCTGCAATGCTGTAAGACAGTTTTTAATGTGTTAGAAGTTATATGCACAAAAACTAATGTTAGGACTTCAATGATCAAGATTGTCAGTTTACAGCTTTCTGAGTCTAGTAATGTTGAAATAGTGATTCTGTTCAAATGAAGTGAAATCAAGCCCAAATCTGCTCAAAAGCTTTTCTCTCTATTAGAGAAAGCAGTTTCATTCTGTATTCAGTGCAAATCTTGCCAAACTGATAGATGCTTATGCCTTATGAAATACAATGTTTTCTGCAATGCTGTAAGACAGTTTTTAATGTGTTAGAAGTTATATGCACAAAAACTAATGTTAGGACTTCAATGATCAAGATTGTCAGTTTACAGCTTTCTGAGTCCAGTAATGTTGAAATAGTGATTCTGTTCAAATGAAGTGAAACCAAGCCCAAATCTGCTCAAAAGCTTTTCTCTCTATCAGAGTAAGCTGTTTCATTCAGTATTAAGTGCAAATCTTGCCAAACTGATAGATGCTTATGCCTTATGAAATACAATGTTTTCTGCAATGCTGTAAGACAGTTTTTAATGTGTTAGAAGTTATATGCACAAAAACTTATGTTAGGACTTCAATGATCAAGATTGTCAGTTTACAGCTTTCTGAGTCCAGTAATGTTGAAATAGTGATTCTGTTCAAATGAAGTGAAATCAAGCCCAAATCTGCTCAAAAGCTTTTCTCTCTATTAGAGAAAGCTGTTTCATTCAGTATTAAGTGCAAATCTTGCCAAACTGATAGATGCTTATGTCTTATGAAATACAATGTTTTCTGCAATGCTGTAAGACAGTTTTTAATGTGTTAGAAGTTATATGCACAAAAACTAATGTTAGGACTTCAATGATCAAGATTGTCAGTTTACAGCTTTCTGAGTCCAGTAATGTTGAAATAGTGATTCTGTTCAAATGAAGTGAAATCAAGCCCAAATCTGCTCAAAAGCTTTTATCTCTATCAGAGTAAGCTGTTTCATTCAGTATTAAGTGCAAATCTTGCCAAACTGATAGATGCTTATGCCTTATGAAATACAATGTTTTCTGCAATGCTGTAAGACAGTTTTTGATGTGTTAGAAGTTATATGCACAAAAACTAATGTTAGGACTTCAATGATCAAGATTGTCAGTTTACAGCTTTCTGAGTCCAGTAATGTTGAAATAGTGATTCTGTTCAAATGAAGTGAAATCAAGCCCAAATCTGCTCAAAAGCTTTTCTCTCTATTAGAGAAAGCAGTTTCATTCAGTATTCATTGCAAATCTTGCCAAACTGAAACATGCTTATGTCTTATGAAATACAATGTTTTCTGCAATGCTGTAAGACAGTTTTTAATGTGTTAGAAGATATATGCACAAAAACTAATGTTAGGACTTCAATGATCAAGATTGTCAGTTTACAGCTTTCTGAGTCCAGTAATGTTGAAATAGTGATTCTGTTCATAAGGCATAAGCATCTATCAGTTTGGCAAGATTTGCACTGAATACAGAATGAAACTGCTTTCTCTAATAGAGAGAAAAGCTTTTGAGCAGATTTGGGCTTGATTTCACTTCATTTGAACAGAATCACTATTTCAGCATTACTGGACTCAGAAAGCTGTAAACTGACAATCTTGATCATTGAAGTCCTAACATTAGTTTTTGTGCATATAACTTCTAACACATTAAAAACTGTCTTACAGCATTGCAGAAAACATTGTATTTCATAAGGCATAAGCATCTATCAGTTTGGCAAGATTTGCACTGAATACTGAATGAAACAGCTTTCTCTAATAGAGAGAAAAGCTTTTGAGCAGATTTGGGCTTGATTTCACTTCATTTGAACAGAATCACTATTTCAACATTACTGGACTCAGAAAGCTGTAAACTGACAATCTTGATCATTGAAGTCCTAACATTAGTTTTTGTGCATATAACTTCTAACACATTAAAAACTGTCTTACAGCATTGCAGAAAACATTGTATTTCATAAGGCATAAGCATCTATCAGTTTGGCAAGATTTGCACTTAATACTGAATGAAACAGCTTACTCTGATAGAGAGAAAAGCTTTTGAGCAGAAATCAGTTTGGCAAGATTTGCACTTAATACTGAATGAAACAGCTTACTCTGATAGAGAGAAAAGCTTTTGAGCAGATTTGGGCTTGGTTTCACTTCATTTGAACAGAATCACTATTTCAACATTACTGGACTCAGAAAGCTGTAAACTGACAATCTTGATCATTGAAGTCCTAACATTAGTTTTTGTGCATATAACTTCTAACACATTAAAAACTGTCTTACAGCATTGCAGAAAACATTGTATTTCATAAGGCATAAGCATCTATCAGTTTGGCAAGATTTGCACTGAATACAGAATGAAACTGCTTTCTCTAATAGAGAGAAAAGCTTTTGAGCAGATTTGGGCTTGATTTCACTTCATTTGAACAGAAGCACTATTTCAACATTACAGGACTCAGAAAGCTGTAAACTGACAATCTTGATCATTGAAGTCCTAACATTAGTTTTTGTGCATATAACTTCTAACACATTAAAAACTGTCTTACAGCATTGCAGAAAACATTGTATTTCATAAGGCATAAGCATCTATCAGTTTGGCAAGATTTGCACTGAACAGAATGAAACAGCTTTCTCTATTAGAGAGAAAAGCTTTTGAGCAGATTTGGGCTTGGTTTCACTTCATTTGAACAGAATCACTATTTCAACATTACTGGACTCAGAAAGCTGTAAACTGACAATCTTGATCATTGAAGTCCTAACATTAGTTTTTGTGCATATAACTTCTAACACATTAAAAACTGTCTTACAGCATTGCAGAAAACATTGTATTTCATAAGGCATAAGCATCTATCAGTTTGGCAAGATTTGCACTTAATACTGAATGAAACAGCTTACTCTGATAGAGAGAAAAGCTTTTGAGCAGATTTGGGCTTGGTTTCACTTCATTTGAACAGAATCACTATTTCAACATTACTGGACTCAGAAAGCTGTAAACTGACAATCTTGATCATTGAAGTCCTAACATTAGTTCCTTTTCGGGAACTCGAGCTGCGTCGATATCGCTTTGGGGAACGTCCCTGACGAGACCGGCTCTGAACATCGTGTGCAAACTGTCCAATGGACGGGCGTGACGTCACGGAGCGGGGTGACGTAGCGACCAGGAAGCTATATAAGCACGTGCCGTGCAGCTGGCTTCAGCTTCGCTCTGTCAGCAAGCGCTCTGTGTGTGCATGTTAAAAAGTCTGTCCCGTTGGTTCTATTTATTGTTGTCTGTCTCCTTAGCCATTAAAAGATCGCTAATACAGCTCAATAATGCCAAAAGCAAAGCAAAAGACCAAGTATTTAAAGGGCGATTCCAAGCCGCGTTACAGATTGTGTGTTCCTCCCTGCCCTCGCTACATCACGAGCGGGGATACACACAATCTGTGCGTGGCTTGCCTGGGATCGAAGCACGCTGAGTCAGCTCTCGAGGGGGCCGACTGTCCGCATTGCGAGCGATTGCCAATGCGGGCGCTTCGATCCCGGAGGGCTCTCTTCGAGGAGGGAGCCTTCACCAGCGTTCCTCGCGGTGCTGGCCCCGCTTCTGCCGAGGCAGAGCGGCTGCTGCACTCGTGGGGTTCGCAGGTGGATCTGTCAGAGGGAATGGAGACGGGCCAGTCCTTATCTCCTTCCTCATCTGCCAGATCAGGCGCCCAAACCCTGGGTTCGGAAGCACGCTCGTCGGTTTCTTCCCCCCAGGGTGAGGGATCAGCTCTCCGCCTCTCTTCCTCCGAGGAGGTTGACGTGGAGACTGTTGCTGGGGATTCGCCACCCCTATCGCCCCAGTATGAGGAGCTTTTGGAGGTGGTTACACGCGCAGTTGATAGATTAAAAATCGAATGGCCTGCAGAAAAACACACTGAGCCGCAGAAAAGCAAGCTAGATGAACGCTTTCTGCGGCCGAGGCAACCACCTCCACGCCGGAGTCTACCGTTTTTTCCCGATCTCCATGATGAGTTATCGAGATCGTGGAAACACCCATATTCGACCCGCCTCTTTGGCCCCGATTCACTATATTATGGCAACGTGATGGGGCTGGGAGAGCGGGGTTATAGGACGTTGCCACGGGTTGAACAGACGCTCGCGGGCTATCTGTCACCCGGCTCGGCATCGTCCCTAAAGGCTCCGGCATTGCCCACTAAGCCGCTGCGAGTTACATCATCGCTTGTGGGCAAAGGTTATGTGGCAGCAGGTCAGGCTGGGGCTTGCCTTCACACCATGGCAGTCCTTCAAGCTTATCAGGCCGACCTGCTGGGAGATATCGATGAGGGAGAGGGGATTAAGTCTGATGATATTGAAGAGCTTAGAAAGACCGCTGATCTCTCCCTCCGCGCCACTAAAGAGACCGCTCGCGCGATTGGGCGGTCTATGGCAGCCTTAGTGGCCGCGGAGAGGCATTTGTGGCTGACCCTGTCAGAGATAAAAGAAAGAGACAGGGTCTGCCTCCTGGACGCCCCGCTTCAAGCCTCGGGCCTGTTTGGCGACACAGTCAACACTGTCGTCGACAGGTTCCAGGAGGCACGCAAACAGGCGGCGGCGTTCCAGAATTTCCTCCCTCGTCGCTCTCGTGGTGCATCTGGGCGGGAGATCACCACGCCACATACCGGCTCCTCATACCGGGAAGCGCAGAAACAGAGTGTCGCCGCTCGTGTTCCCCCACGTCGGGACCGAGGGCCTCAGCGACGCCCTGAGTCGGGGACTTCCAGAGCTAAAAAGCCCGATTTAAGAACAGTTATCGAGGCCCGGAAGTCCTCGACGAAACGATCCTGACATCAGGGTCCAGAGGGTAGCCCCTACTGGGGTAGAGCGCGGTCCACCTCAGTATACGGTGCCCGCCTCACCTCAGTGCCCTCAGGAGGTCGGTCTGCTAACCCTGCCAGAGCTTCAGGGCGCAGCGGCCTCCCGCGAGCACTACTCCCAGTTATTTCCGCCCGTGAGCGCAGCGGAGCTAGGAGGCTCGCCGCCCCTTCGGGGGCCTCTTACACCAGAGGTCAGTCTCGAGAGACTGATTCCCTTAGTAGATTATTTAGCAGCGTGGAAGCTACTGCCAAATGTATCTCGTTGGGTCCTGCGTACAATAGAAAAAGGCTATTGCATTCAGTTCGGTCGTCCACCACCGAAGTTCAACGGGGTTACACCGACTGTGGTCGGCCCCCAGCAGGCTCTGGTTATGGAACAAGAAGTGAATACCCTATTAAGGAAGGAGGCCATCGAGGTGGTCCCTCCTCTAGACAGGGAATCCGGATTTTACAGCCGGTATTTCATAGTTCCAAAGAAGGATGGGGGGTTGCGTCCGATCATAGACTTACGTCACCTGAACCGCTCAGTTATGTCACTGAAGTTCAAAATGCTCACTGTCAAGCAGGTTGTAGCTCAAATCAGATCCGAGGACTGGTTTGTCACCATAGATCTCAAAGACGCATACTTCCACATATCCATCCTTCCACAACACAGGAAGTATCTGAGGTTCGCTTTCGGGGGCAAAGCTTATCAATATCGAGTACTTCCCTTCGGCCTTGCACTCTCACCCCGCACGTTCACGAAATGTGTAGATGCGGCTCTGGTATCCCTCCGTATGCAGGGCATCCGCATTCTGAATTATATCGACGATTGGTTGATCTTAGCTCGATCAGAGCAGATGGCGGTTCGACATCGAGATGTCGTTCTCGCACACATGGGGGAGCTGGGTTTGAGACTAAATGCCAAGAAGAGTGTACTTTCTCCAGTTCAGAGAACCACCTATCTAGGCGTAGTGTGGGATTCGACCACGATGCAGGCACGTATGTCTCCTGCTCGGATCGAGTCGATCCTCACTTCAGTCGAGAGAGTCAAAGAAGGCCAGTCACTCACTGTCAAACAATTCCAGAGATTGTTAGGGCTCATGGCAGCTGCGTCCAACGTGATACCTTTTGGCCTGCTGCACATGAGACCCCTACAGTGGTGGCTCAAGTCCAAGGGCTTTTCCCCGAGGGGAAATCCACTTCGAGTTATCAAGGTCACGCGGCGATGCCTTCGTGCCTTAGACATATGGAAGAAACCTTGGTTCTTGAACCAGGGCCCGGTGCTGGGAGCTCTTCGTCGCCGTGTAACGCTAGCGACAGACGCGTCCCTCACTGGTTGGGGTGCGGTCATGAGTGGCCACCCTGCCCGCGGTCTGTGGAGTGGTCGCCACCTGACGTGGCACATCAATTGCCTAGAGATGTTAGCAGTCTATCGAGCATTAAAATATTTCCTCCCAGACCTGAGAGGTCACCATGTGTTGGTGCGCACCGACAACACATCAGTGGTCTCTTATATCAATCACCAGGGGGGTCTGCGCTCACGCCCCTTGTACAAGCTGGCATACCAGATCCTTCTCTGGTCCCAGGGCAAACTCCTCTCGATCAGAGCAGTGTATATTCCTGGGAGATTGAATGTGGGAGCAGACATACTGTCGAGGCAGGGGCCGAGGCCCGGGGAATGGATGCTTCACCCCGAGGTGGTGAAGCAGATATGGAGAGTGTTTGGCAAAGCTCAGGTGGACCTCTTTGCGACTCAAGAGACATCGCAATGTCCCCTCTGGTTCTCTCTAGTTCATCCAGCTCCTCTGGGACTGGACGCTATGGTACAGACCTGGCCGAGGCTTCGTCTGTACGCTTTTCCCCCTACCGCTCTGCTCCCGGGAGTTCTGGCGAGAGTACGCCAGGACGGGGTCCGTCTGTTGTTAGTAGCCCCGTTCTGGCCGGGCCGAATATGGTTCTCAGATCTAGTCTCGCTCCTCGACGGCTCTCCGTGGGAGATACCGATCAGGAAAGACCTACTCTCACAAGCGCAGGGCACGATAATCCACCCTCGCCCGGAGGTGTTCAAGCTGTGGGTGTGGCCCCTGAGGGGGCACAACTGTTAGCAGCTGGTCTCTCAACCGAGGTTGTTGAGACCCTCCTCCAGTCCAGAGCTCCCTCTACGAGGAAACTGTACGCCCTGAAGTGGTCATTCTTTACTTCATGGTGCAGAGATCGCCATCTTGACCCTGTTAACTGCCCAGTTGGTACAGTTCTGGAGTTCTTACAAGCTAGGCTCTCTGCGGGGTTATCCCACTCCACCTTAAAGGTGTACGTGGCGGCCATAGCTGCTTTCCATGTCCCTTTCAATGATCAGTCAGTGGGTAGACACCCCCTAGTTACACGTTTCCTCCGAGGTGCATTGAGGCTGAGACCTCCAGTACGGTCCCGTATTCCCCCATGGGATTTGGTTGTGGTTCTAGAGGCTCTTTGTAAAGCTCCATTCGAGCCAATTCAAGATATCTCAGATAGACATCTGACACTGAAAACTGCCCTGCTACTGGCAATCACCTCGCTGAAACGAGTTGGAGATCTCCAGGCCCTTTCGGTGGCCCCTACTTATTTAGACTTTGCCCCTGGTATGGCCAAAGCATTCTTATACCCTCGAGCGGGTTATGTTCCAAAGGTTCCCTCTGTTACACCACAGCCTATCGTACTGCAGGCCTTCTGTCCTCCTCCCTTTCGGGAGCCAGACCAAGAGAAGCTAAACTGTATGTGTCCAGTGCGAGCACTCGACGCATACGTCCACAGAGCTGCCCTGTGGAGAAAGTCCGACCAATTGCTTGTATGCTACGGTCCTACTAATAAGGGTTCTCCTGCCACCAAGCAGACCCTTAGTCGTTGGATAGTCGAGGCTATCAACGAGTCCTATGAGTCCTCTGGTCTTCCCCCTCCTTTGGGGGCCAAGGCTCACTCTACTCGGGGTATGGCGGCCTCCAAGGCCTTCTCAGCAGGTGTGTCCCTCTTGGACATCTGCAACGCTGCGGGGTGGTCCACGCCCTCTACATTTGTCAGATTCTACGATCTTGATATGCGAGCCACTCCGGGCTCTTCTGTTCTCTCGTCCTAAGCTGTGCTCTCCGGATACACACTAGGCAGGGATTTGGTAGTCTGGCAGCGTGGGCACCTCGTTCCCCAAAGCGATATCGACGCAGCTCGAGTTCCAGAAAAAGGAACGTCCCAAGGTTACGCATGTAACCCTAGTTCCTTGAGGGAACGAGACGCTGCGTCGCAGAGCCATACTCCCGGCACCCCTGCCGGCGCTTGCTTCCCTACTCGAAGCTGAAGCCAGCTGCACGGCACGTGCTTATATAGCTTCCTGGTCGCTACGTCACCCCGCTCCGTGACGTCACGCCCGTCCATTGGACAGTTTGCACACGATGTTCAGAGCCGGTCTCGTCAGGGACGTTCCCCAAAGCGATATCGACGCAGCGTCTCGTTCCCTCAAGGAACTAGGGTTACATGCGTAACCTTGGGACGTTTTTGTGCATATAACTTCTAACACATTAAAAACTGTCTTACAGCATTGCAGAAAACATTGTATTTCATAAGGCATAAGCATCTATCAGTTTGGCAAGATTTGCACTTAATACTGAATGAAACAGCTTTCTCTAATAGAGAGAAAAGCTTTTGAGCAGATTTGGGCTTGATTTCACTTCATTTGAACAGAAGCACTATTTCAACATTACTGGACTCAGAAAGCTGTAAACTGACAATCTTGATCATTGAAGTCCTAACATTAGTTGTTTGTGCATATAACTTCTTACACATTAAAAACTGTCTTACAGCATTGCAGAAAACATTGTATTTCATAAGGCATAAGCATCTATCAGTTTGGCAAGATTTGCACTTAATACTGAATGAAACAGCTTACTCTGATAGAGAGAAAAGCTTTTGAGCAGATTTGGGCTTGATTTCACTTCATTTGAACAGCAGCACTATTTCAACATTACTGGACTCAGAAAGCTGTAAACTGACAATCTTGATCATTGAAGTCCTAACATAAGTTTTTGTGCATATAACTTCTAACACATTAAAAGCTGTCTTACAGCATTGCAGAAAACATTGTATTTCATAAGGCATAAGCATCTATCAGTTTGGCAAGATTTGCACTTAATACTGAATGAAACAGCTTTCTCTAATAGAGAGAAAAGCTTTTGAGCAGATTTGGGCTTGATTTCACTTCATTTGAACAGAAGCACTATTTCAACATTACTGGACTCAGAAAGCTGTAAACTGACAATCTTGATCATTGAAGTCCTAACATAAGTTTTTGTGCATATAACTTCTAACACATTAAAAACTGTCTTACAGCATTGCAGAAAACATTGTATTTCATAAGGCATAAGCATCTATCAGTTTGGCAAGATTTGCACTGAATACTGAATGAAACAGCTTTCTCTAATAGAGAGAAAAGCTTTTGAGCAGATTTGGGCTTGGTTTCACTTCATTTGAACAGAATCACTATTTCAACATTACTGGACTCAGAAAGCTGTAAACTGACAATCTTGATCATTGAAGTCCTAACATTAGTTTTTGTGCATATAACTTCTAACACATTAAAAACTGTCTTACAGCATTGCAGAAAACATTGTATTTCATAAGGCATAAGCATCTATCAGTTTGGCAAGATTTGCACTTAATACTGAATGAAACAGCTTACTCTGATAGAGAGAAAAGCTTTTGAGCAGATTTGGGCTTGATTTCACTTCATTTGAACAGCAGCACTATTTCAACATTACTGGACTCAGAAAGCTGTAAACTGACAATCTTGATCATTGAAGTCCTAACATAAGTTTTTGTGCATATAACTTCTAACACATTAAAAACTGTCTTACAGCATTGAAGAAAACATTTTATTTCATAAGACATAAGCATGTTTCAGTTTGGCAAGATTTGCACTGAATACTGAATGAAACAGCTTTCTCTAATAGAGAGAAAAGCTTTTGAGCAGATTTGGGCTTGATTTCACGTCATTTGAACAGAATCACTATGACTGGACTCAGAAAGCTGTAAACTGACAATCTTGATCATTGAAGTCCTAACATTAATTTTTGTGCATATAACTTCTAACACATTAAAAACTGTCTTACAGCATTGCAGAAAACATTGTATTTCATAAGGCATAAGCATCTATCAGTTTGGCAAGATTTGCACTTAATACTGAATGAAACAGCTTTCTCTAATAGAGAGAAAAGCTTTTGAGCACATTTGGGCTTGATTTCACTTCATTTGAACAGAAGCACTATTTCAACATTACTGGACTCAGAAAGCTGTAAACTGACAATCTTGATCATTGAAGTCCTAACATAAGTTTTTGTGCGTATAACTTCTAACACATTAAAAACTGTCGTACAGCATTGCAGAAAACATTGTATTTCATAAGGCATAAGCATCTATCAGTTTGGCAAGATTTGCACTTAATACTGAATGAAACAGCTTTCTCCTTATAGAGAGAAAAGCTTTTGAGCAGATTTGGGCTTGATTTCACTTCATTTGAACAGAAGCACTATTTCAACATTACTGGACTCAGAAAGCTGTAAACTGACAATCTTGATCATTGAAGTCCTAACATAAGTTTTTGTGCATATAACTTCTAACACATTAAAAACTGTCTTACAGCATTGCAGAAAACATTGTATTTCATAAGGCATAAGCATCTATCAGTTTGGCAAGATTTGCACTTAATACTGAATGAAACAGCTTACTCTGATAGAGAGAAAAGCTTTTGAGCAGATTTGGGCTTGATTTCACTTCATTTGAACAGCAGCACTATTTCAACATTACTGGACTCAGAAAGCTGTAAACTGACAATCTTGATCATTGAAGTCCTAACATAAGTTTTTGTGCATATAACTTCTAACACATTAAAAACTGTCTTACAGCATTGCAGAAAACATTTTATTTCATAAGACATAAGCATGTTTCAGTTTGGCAAGATTTGCACTGAATACTGAATGAAACAGCTTTCTCTAATAGAGAGAAAAGCTTTTGAGCAGATTTGGGCTTGATTTCACTTCATTTGAACAGAATCACTATTTCAACATTACTGGACTCAGAAAGCTGTAAACTGACAATCTTGATCATTGAAGTCCTAACATTAGTTTTTGTGCATATAACTTCTAACACATCAAAAACTGTCTTACAGCATTGCAGAAAACATTGTATTTCATAAGACATAAGCATGTTTCAGTTTGGCAAGATTTGCACTGAATACTGAATGAAACAGCTTTCTCTAATAGAGAGAAAAGCTTTTGAGCAGATTTGGGCTTGATTTCACTTCATTTGAACAGAATCACTATTTCAACATTACTGGACTCAGAAAGCTGTAAACTGACAATCTTGATCATTGAAGTCCTAACATTAGTTTTTGTGCATATAACTTCTAACACATTAAAAACTGTCTTACAGCATTGCAGAAAACATTGTATTTCATAAGGCATAAGCATCTATCAGTTTGGCAAGATTTGCACTTAATACTGAATGAAACAGCTTACTCTGATAGAGAGAAAAGCTTTTGAGCAGATTTGGGCTTGATTTCACTTCATTTGAACAGCAGCACTATTTCAACATTACTGGACTCAGAAAGCTGTAAACTGACAATCTTGATCATTGAAGTCCTAACATAAGTTTTTGTGCATATAACTTCTAACACATTAAAAACTGTCTTACAGCATTGCAGAAAACATTTTATTTCATAAGACATAAGCATGTTTCAGTTTGGCAAGATTTGCACTGAATACTGAATGAAACAGCTTTCTCTAATAGAGAGAAAAGCTTTTGAGCAGATTTGGGCTTGATTTCACTTCATTTGAACAGAATCACTATGACTGGACTCAGAAAGCTGTAAACTGACAATCTTGATCATTGAAGTCCTAACATTAGTTTTTGTGCATATAACTTCTAACACATTAAAAACTGTCTTACAGCATTGCAGAAAACATTGTATTTCATAAGGCATAAGCATCTATCAGTTTGGCAAGATTTGCACTTAATACTGAATGAAACAGCTTACTCTGATAGAGAGAAAAGCTTTTGAGCAGATTTGGGCTTGATTTCACTTCATTTGAACAGCAGCACTATTTCAACATTACTGGACTCAGAAAGCTGTAAACTGACAATCTTGATCATTGAAGTCCTAACATAAGTTTTTGTGCATATAACTTCTAACACATTAAAAACTGTCTTACAGCATTGCAGAAAACATTTTATTTCATAAGACATAAGCATGTTTCAGTTTGGCAAGATTTGCACTGAATACTGAATGAAACAGCTTTCTCTAATAGAGAGAAAAGCTTTTGAGCAGATTTGGGCTTGATTTCACTTCATTTGAACAGAATCACTATGACTGGACTCAGAAAGCTGTAAACTGACAATCTTGATCATTGAAGTCCTAACATTAGTTTTTGTGCATATAACTTCTAACACATTAAAAACTGTCTTACAGCATTGCAGAAAACATTGTATTTCATAAGGCATAAGCATCTATCAGTTTGGCAAGATTTGCACTTAATACTGAATGAAACAGCTTTCTCTAATAGAGAGAAAGGCTTTTGAGCACATTTGGGCTTGATTTCACTTCATTTGAACAGAAGCACTATTTCAACATTACTGGACTCAGAAAGCTGTAAACTGACAATCTTGATCATTGAAGTCCTAACATAAGTTTTTGTGCGTATAACTTCTAACACATTAAAAACTGTCGTACAGCATTGCAGAAAACATTGTATTTCATAAGGCATAAGCATCTATCAGTTTGGCAAGATTTGCACTTAATACTGAATGAAACAGCTTTCTCCTTATAGAGAGAAAAGCTTTTGAGCAGATTTGGGCTTGATTTCACTTCATTTGAACAGAAGCACTATTTCAACATTACTGGACTCAGAAAGCTGTAAACTGACAATCTTGATCATTGAAGTCCTAACATAAGTTTTTGTGCATATAACTTCTAACACATTAAAAACTGTCTTACAGCATTGCAGAAAACATTGTATTTCATAAGGCATAAGCATCTATCAGTTTGGCAAGATTTGCACTTAATACTGAATGAAACAGCTTACTCTGATAGAGAGAAAAGCTTTTGAGCAGATTTGGGCTTGATTTCACTTCATTTGAACAGCAGCACTATTTCAACATTACTGGACTCAGAAAGCTGTAAACTGACAATCTTGATCATTGAAGTCCTAACATAAGTGTTTGTGCATATAACTTCTAACACATTAAAAACTGTCTTACAGCATTGCAGAAAACATTTTATTTCATAAGACATAAGCATGTTTCAGTTTGGCAAGATTTGCACTGAATACTGAATGAAACAGCTTTCTCTAATAGAGAGAAAAGCTTTTGAGCAGATTTGGGCTTGATTTCACTTCATTTGAACAGAATCACTATTTCAACATTACTGGACTCAGAAAGCTGTAAACTGACAATCTTGATCATTGAAGTCCTAACATTAGTTTTTGTGCATATAACTTCTAACACATCAAAAACTGTCTTACAGCATTGCAGAAAACATTGTATTTCATAAGACATAAGCATGTTTCAGTTTGGCAAGATTTGCACTGAATACTGAATGAAACAGCTTTCTCTAATAGAGAGAAAAGCTTTTGAGCAGATTTGGGCTTGATTTCACTTCATTTGAACAGAATCACTATTTCAACATTACTGGACTCAGAAAGCTGTAAACTGACAATCTTGATCATTGAAGTCCTAACATTAGTTTTTGTGCATATAACTTCTAACACATTAAAAACTGTCTTACAGCATTGCAGAAAACATTGTATTTCATAAGGCATAAGCATCTATCAGTTTGGCAAGATTTGCACTTAATACTGAATGAAACAGCTTACTCTGATAGAGAGAAAAGCTTTTGAGCAGATTTGGGCTTGATTTCACTTCATTTGAACAGCAGCACTATTTCAACATTACTGGACTCAGAAAGCTGTAAACTGACAATCTTGATCATTGAAGTCCTAACATAAGTTTTTGTGCATATAACTTCTAACACATTAAAAACTGTCTTACAGCATTGCAGAAAACATTTTATTTCATAAGACATAAGCATGTTTCAGTTTGGCAAGATTTGCACTGAATACTGAATGAAACAGCTTTCTCTAATAGAGAGAAAAGCTTTTGAGCAGATTTGGGCTTGATTTCACTTCATTTGAACAGAATCACTATGACTGGTGTCATGGACTACGCTCCATTCAGCTTAAACACTCCCAAGAAAACTCCAGGACACAGATGATTAATCTCCATAAAATTTACTGGGAATATTGTGAAACTGTAATACAATGCAAATGAGATGTATATTAATATTAGATCCAAATACAGAGAAAACAGAACGGATTATCTACACAGCGGTGATGTATATGATAAACAAAATCGAGCTAGTAAACAATCAGCAGTAATAACATAAAGCAAACTTAGCCTTCTCAATAGTCTCACAAAGATAAAAATAGACATTATCCTAATATTGCATGATAAGAAATACTCACAGACGTTGCTTTAGCAAAGGGAAAGGAAAAACGTGACTGAGAGAGATTGCAGGCTGTTGCGATTGACTATCGCATAGCGATCAACTTCCTGATTCGTGACGTGCGCAGTAGCGCGTCACTACAGTTACAAAGATAAACATATTACACTACATTGTTAAAACCCAAAAACAAAAGCCTTTTATTATTATTTTCCTTTAAGTGGCATGACACTCCCCACCTGGGGTCTTTGAAGAGCCCACATCAATTGACAGAATCAGACTTTGAAGAAAGAAGCAAAACTACTTCTGTAACAGGCCGAGAAAAGGCCTTTCTGGCTCCATCTTTAACAATTTCCACTTGAACTTTCCGGACTAATCCATCCTCTTCTGGAAAGGTTTTCGTGATGAGACCGACTGGCCATTGATTTCTCTTAGCTTGATTGTCTTTCAAGAGAACCACATCTCCTTCTTGAAGGTTCGGCCTCTTTCCTTGCCACTTGTACCGAAGCTGTAATGTTTTGAGGTATTCATGTTTCCATTTGTTCCAAAACATGTCTGCTAGGCTCTGAACTTGTTTCCATTGTACTCTGATGAGATGCGCTTCTTGAAAGCTTCCTGATGGAGGAGGAGGCGCAGAGCCTAGCTTGAGAGTTAGGAGCATCGCTGGGGTGAGGATGAGAGGCGATTCCGGATCTGACGAGACTGGAATGAGTGGTCTGGCATTCATGATCGCTGTTACTTCGGCCATGAGGGTTGTCAGGACTTCATGTGAAAGATGAGACCTTTTCTGCTCAAGCAACATGCAATCCAGAATACGACGGGCAATGCCGATCATCCGTTCCCAAGCCCCACCCATGTGAGATGCGTGGGGTGGGTTGAATACCCAGGTGCAGTTCTGGGTGTTCAAGTACTCCTCTACTCGTTTGAAACCAGGATTCGACAGGTCCATTTCTAATTCACGAGAAGCGCCGATGAAGTTAGTTCCGCAGTCGGAACGTATCTGCTTTGCGGGGCCCCTGATAGCAAAGAATCTCCTCAAGGCATTGATAAAACTGCTGGTACTCATGGCTTCAATCACCTCGATGTGAACTGCCCTCGAACACATACAAGAGAACATCACAGCCCATCGTTTAGAGTTGAAGACTCCTCCTCTTGTACGACGTGAAACGATCTCCCAGGGTCTAAAAACGTCGACACCTACATAAGTGTAAGGAGGTGCTACTTGTACCCGTTCTGCTGGCAGAGCTGCCATCTGCTGATGTTCCATTTTGCCTCTCAGTTTCCTACAAGTGACGCATTTGTGAAGTAAACTACTAATGCAGCGTTTAGCTCCCACTAGCCAAAATCCTGCTGTTCGAATGGCACCTTCGGTCAGATGTCTTCCCTGGTGTTTCACTGCGTCGTGATAGTGAGACACAATCAGAGTAGCTAGATGATGCCGGCCAGGAATGATGATGGGATGAACCTCATCCATACTCAGATCCGATTGCTCAATTCGACCTCCTACTCTAAGAAGTTGGTTTTGGTCTAAGATGGGGTGCAACTTCCAAAGGCTGCTATTTGGTGGAAGGTTGGATCCTGAGTTAATACACTTCAGCTCCTCTGAATAGTACTCGTTCTGGACACTCTTCACAATACACACTTTGGCTTTCAACAATTCTTCCTCTGTAGGTCGACAGACATGCCACCCTTGACATTCATCCTGGATAGAGTGAGCGAAGGAACGAGCCACATGAATGAGGCGAGCTACGGCTGTAAGGAGAGTGCTGAACTTGGAGAAGCGTTCGAAGCGTTGTGGATGTATCACATCTTTAGTAACACGAGTGAAGCTTGCCACCACCTGGGGACGCACTTCAGAGTCAGCGTCAGGGTCGATAAGGTCGTAAGCTTCTTGAATCTCAGGTGAATGCAAAGACGCATCATGAAGAAAGGCTGGACCTTTGAGCCAAGTTGTGCTGCTAAGCAAGTCTGAAGTCACAGTTCTTGATCCAATGTCGGCTGGGTTGAGGTGTGTTGGGACGTACTTCCAAAGGCCAGAACAAGGTGACTGACGGATTCTTTGGATCCTGTTGTGTACGTAGACATAGAATCTTCTCGACTGGTTCTGGATGTATCCCAATACAACCTTGCTATCTGTGTAGTAGACGATGTTGTCAAACATAGTGTCCATCTCTGAAACTATCATCTCAGCGATCTCGATGGCGAGTACAGCCGCACAAAGCTCAAGCCTTGGAATGGTTAGATCGGGCTGAGGTGCCAACTTTGCTTTCCCAAAGACAAAGCCAATCTCAGTCTGTTCCTGGTGGCTTGTCACCTTGATGTAGGCTACGGCTGCTATTGCCTTTACCGATGCATCTGCAAAGACATAAAGCTCTCTTCTTAGAGCACCTGCAGTGGAGAATGACGTATAAGGACGTGGTATCTGGAGTCCCTCCAGATCTTGGAGCGATCGTTTCCATCTAGTCCATTCAGTCTCCATGTCTTTGGGAAGAGGTGTGTCCCAATCCTCTGCTTGCTTAGTTAGCTCTCTGAGTATCAGTCTTCCATGGACCGTGATGGGTGCGAGGAATCCTAGAGGATCGTAGAGGCTGTTCACAGTCGAAAGCACTCCTCTACGAGTGAATGGCCTCTGGTCATCTTCGATTCGAAACATGAATGTATCTGTGCGCATGTTCCAGAGCAATCCAAGGCTACGTTGTATTGGCAAATCATCAACGAAAAGATCTAAGCTGTTGATGTCCTTGGTGCGATCTTCAAATGGAAATGCTTCGATAACTGCCATACGGTTTGAAGCAATTTTGTGTAGCCTGAGGTTAGAAGTTGCAAGCATCTTCTGTGCTCGCCCTAGGACGCTGACGGCCTCTTCCTCTGTGCTGAAGGACTTCAGAGCATCGTCAACATAGAACTCGCGTTCGATGAATCTTCTTGCATCACTACCATAGTCTGCTTCTGCTTTCTTAGCTGCCCGTCGCAGACCATACACTGCAACGGCAGGCGAGGGACTATTCCCAAAAAGGTGCACCCGCATTCTGTAATCAATGATGTCGGAGGTAGGGTCATTGTCCCTGTACCACAGAAAGCGAAGAAAGTCACGATGGTCTTCCTTGACTACAAAGCAGTGGAACATCTGCTCGATGTCGGCAGTGATCGCCACCTGTTCCTTCCTGAACCTCATAAGGACACCTAACAGGCTATTATTAAGGTTGGGACCAGTTAGCAAGACATCGTTGAGCGACACTCCTTCACATGATGCACTACTGTCGAAGACCACACGAATCCTATCTGGTTTCCTTGGATGATACACACCAAACAGGGGTAAGTACCAACACTCTTGTCCAGGCTGTACTGGTGGAGCAACTTCAGCGTGTGCCTTCTTGAACATCTTCTCCATAAACTCTAGGAAATCGGCTTTCATCTGTGGTCGTTTGTCCAGTGAGCGCTGGAGCGAGACAAAACGGTCAAAAACCTGCTTCCTGTTGTTGGGCAGCCGCTGTCTCGGCAACCGAAAGGGTAAAGGTGCGACCCAACTTCCAGAACTGTCCTGAAAACACTCGGCTTCCATTATCTTCAGAAACTCTAGATCCTCCATGGATGCAGCGAGTCTATGATCATCGGGAGAACGAGCGAAGACAGTTTGCCCTAAGCAGTCTCCACTGAGCGTCATGGAACCACTGATGGAGATTGGTGCTGAATGATGCTGAGGTCTAAACGCTTGCTCAAATACCTCTTTTATTTTGATCTGGTTGTTACATGGTTGGAGATAGCTCGTACGGCCGTTCTCGAAAATGGCTGTTTTGTAGCTTCTCACCTCTTGTGTTCTGTGAGCACCTCCAAGGCACACATCACCAATGATGACCCATCCTAGATCAAGCCTTTGCGCAAACGGTGCATCACCTGGGCCGCTAATCTGTTCTCGGACCTTGTGTACTTGTAAGATGTCTCTCCCCAGTAAGAGGAGAATTTTGGCGTCCGGATCTAAAGGCGGAATCTTATCAGCGATACGCTTTAGGTGGGCTTGATGGTAGGCTGCTTCCGGCGTAGGAATCTCAGTGCGAACGTTAGGGATTTGGTTGCACTCCAGGAGTGTAGGTAAACGAATGCCAATTTTCTTGTCCACCGACTCCACAGTATAACCACTGGCTCTCCTTCCCGCCGTCTCTGAACACCCTGCACAGGTCTTGAGGGTGTATGAGTAGGAATTTCCAGAGATCTTAAAAATCTCAAAGAACTCCGACCGTGCTAGGGAGCGATTGCTCTGTTCGTCTAGTATGGCGTACATTCTCTTAGACTCATTCTTGCAGCCATTGGGGAACACATTAACAAGGCAGATCTTAGCACATGTCCTAGCGCTCAATCCTTCACCACATACTTGAGTGCACGTCGACTTAACCTCTCTGATTTCTGCTTTGTCCTCCTCCCCACCATCCTCTGAAGTGGAAGGGAATGCCTTAGATTTCCAGGTAGGTGAGTAGGGGTGAAGTGCTGTCACATGAGCCACACTCCCACACTCTGTACATTTTATTTCAGCGGTGCAGTCCTTTGCTATGTGGTCTGTGGAGGAGCAACAGCGAAAGCAGATATGATGCTCTTTCAAAAGATGTTTACGATCATTTATGCTCTTCTCGCGAAAGCCTCTGCACTTCCTCAGAGGATGAGGCTTCTTGTGCAGGGGGCAGTGTTTGTTGGGATCAATACGTTCTGTACTTTCTCCATATTCTGCCTTAGAAACCCCTGAGACCTGCGTCTTGTGAACGTATACTGGTGTCTTAGTAGGTTTCTCCCATTTACTCTTTCTCTCCACTGTGGCTTCCGTGAAGAAGTTAAAACTTGGGTCAGTGCGAGCCCTTGCCTCCATGGTGATGAAGTCTACAAACACGGAGAAAGGTGGAAAACTAACCAAATGTTCCTGTTTGTATTTTGCTCCAAGGTAAAGCCACTTTTCTTGCATGTTGTATGGTAGTTTCTCGATAATAGGCCTAATACCTCTGGAGGTATCCAAATACGATAAGCCTGCCAGATAGTTATCTTCTTTGGCTGCTTGAAGCTCCGATAACAGGTCGGCTAGATCCCTGAGTCCTCGTGGATCCTTCATCGTAACCTTCGGGAAGTTTTCTAGCTTGTTGAACAAAGCCTGCTCGACGGCCTCTGGTGATCCATATACTTTGTCAAGGCGTTCCCATGCCATGCGCAATCCAATGACTGGATCCTTAATGTTGACAGTTTTAATTCTTCTTACTTGCTCTGTTGACTCTTTTCCTAGATACCTGGTGAGGAGGTCAAGTTCTCCTGCAGCCGACAGGTCTAGATCGGTTATAGCATTCAGGAACGATGTTTTCCAGGCCCAATAGTTAATTGGCTGATCGTCATATGCGGATAAACCTGAAGTCACCAGGCTGCTACGAGCTAGGTATTTGATGAGATCTCCAGTGGAAGTAGAATGATCATAGCTAGCTTCATAAGGTGTCTTGTGAACATGTGCGCGCGCAGGAGGGGAGGGATCCGATTTGACGTTCTGTTGCAAGCGACTTTCATCACGCTGAAGAACTGAGAAAGTGTTAAACGCTGGATTGTAGCTTTGTTGTAGCGGCACTCCACTGGTCTGAGGAGCTTGATAAACTTGATGTGGCATAGTGTCTGCAGAAGCAGCAGCTTGATTTTGACTCGTGCTGAGTGGGTGAGGCGTTGAGATGATTGCATCATTAGTTTGAGAATGTGGAGGATGCAGCGTTGGTGAAGTATAGTCACTACCTCTTCTTACCGATAAACCTTTGCTGCATAGGCTGGCTTGTGCTGACACATAAGCGGCGACTCGCTGGTCTTTGACCGATTGAGGAACCTGGCTGCTAGCCTTACTGCATACTTCAAAACCCATATCTTGTAATCCGGCAACAAGAGCATTTGCCTCTGCTATGGCAGCATCCTTTTCTTTCTCCTCATTTAATGCATCAAGATTGGCTTGAACACGAGCTTGCTCTACTTTAAGTTCGATTTCTTTCTGCGTGTGTGCTGCTCTAGCTTGCGCTGCTTCAGCCTTTGCCTTTGCCATGGCGACAGCCATACTAATCTTCGAGCTGGACGATGTACCAGATGCACGACTGCTTCTTGAACGCACAGTCTCTGACTGGATATCTTCATTGCCTTTTTTACTGTTGCTTCGTTGTGACATCGTGACTCACTCCGGTGTCAATAACATGAGAAGCACACTGTAATGCTGTAGCGTTGGCCACTTCTCTTGGCATTAAATTGCTCCGTGAAAAAGCGATCCTTGTGTCCCTCATTAGCTGTGTCGCCGTCTTTTCACTGTCATGGACTACGCTCCATTCAGCTTAAACACTCCCAAGAAAACTCCAGGACACAGATGATTAATCTCCATAAAATTTACTGGGAATATTGTGAAACTGTAATACAATGCAAATGAGATGTATATTAATATTAGATCCAAATACAGAGAAAACAGAACGGATTATCTACACAGCGGTGATGTATATGATAAACAAAATCGAGCTAGTAAACAATCAGCAGTAATAACATAAAGCAAACTTAGCCTTCTCAATAGTCTCACAAAGATAAAAATAGACATTATCCTAATATTGCATGATAAGAAATACTCACAGACGTTGCTTTAGCAAAGGGAAAGGAAAAACGCGATCGCTGGAGAAACAGGTGACTGAGAGAGATTGCAGGCTGTTGCGATTGACTATCGCATAGCGATCAACTTCCTGATTCGTGACGTGCGCAGTAGCGCGTCACTACAGTTACAAAGATAAACATATTACACTACATTGTTAAAACCCAAAAACAAAAGCCTTTTATTATTATTTTCCTTTAAGTGGCATGACAACTGGACTCAGAAAGCTGTAAACTGACAATCTTGATCATTGAAGTCCTAACATTAGTTTTTGTGCATATAACTTCTAACACATTAAAAACTGTCTTACAGCATTGCAGAAAACATTGTATTTCATAAGGCATAAGCATCTATCAGTTTGGCAAGATTTGCACTTAATACTGAATGAAACAGCTTTCTCTAATAGAGAGAAAAGCTTTTGAGCAGATTTGGGCTTGATTTCACTTCATTTGAACAGCAGCACTATTTCAACATTACTGGACTCAGAAAGCTGTAAACTGACAATCTTGATCATTGAAGTCCTAACATAAGTTTTTGTGCATATAACTTCTAACACATTAAAAACTGTCTTACAGCATTGCAGAAAACATTTTATTTCATAAGACATAAGCATGTTTCAGTTTGGCAAGATTTGCACTGAATACTGAATGAAACAGCTTTCTCTAATAGAGAGAAAAGCTTTTGAGCAGATTTGGGCTTGATTTCACTTCATTTGAACAGAATCACTATGACTGGACTCAGAAAGCTGTAAACTGACAATCTTGATCATTGAAGTCCTAACATAAGTTTTTGTGCGTATAACTTCTAACACATTAAAAACTGTCGTACAGCATTGCAGAAAACATTGTATTTCATAAGGCATAAGCATCTATCAGTTTGGCAAGATTTGCACTTAATACTGAATGAAACAGCTTTCTCCTTATAGAGAGAAAAGCTTTTGAGCAGATTTGGGCTTGATTTCACTTCATTTGAACAGAAGCACTATTTCAACATTACTGGACTCAGAAAGCTGTAAACTGACAATCTTGATCATTGAAGTCCTAACATAAGTTTTTGTGCATATAACTTCTAACACATTAAAAACTGTCTTACAGCATTGCAGAAAACATTGTATTTCATAAGGCATAAGCATCTATCAGTTTGGCAAGATTTGCACTTAATACTGAATGAAACAGCTTACTCTGATAGAGAGAAAAGCTTTTGAGCAGATTTGGGCTTGATTTCACTTCATTTGAACAGCAGCACTATTTCAACATTACTGGACTCAGAAAGCTGTAAACTGACAATCTTGATCATTGAAGTCCTAACATAAGTTTTTGTGCATATAACTTCTAACACATTAAAAACTGTCTTACAGCATTGCAGAAAACATTTTATTTCATAAGACATAAGCATGTTTCAGTTTGGCAAGATTTGCACTGAATACTGAATGAAACAGCTTTCTCTAATAGAGAGAAAAGCTTTTGAGCAGATTTGGGCTTGATTTCACTTCATTTGAACAGAATCACTATTTCAACATTACTGGACTCAGAAAGCTGTAAACTGACAATCTTGATCATTGAAGTCCTAACATTAGTTTTTGTGCATATAACTTCTAACACATCAAAAACTGTCTTACAGCATTGCAGAAAACATTGTATTTCATAAGACATAAGCATGTTTCAGTTTGGCAAGATTTGCACTGAATACTGAATGAAACAGCTTTCTCTAATAGAGAGAAAAGCTTTTGAGCAGATTTGGGCTTGATTTCACTTCATTTGAACAGAATCACTATTTCAACATTACTGGACTCAGAAAGCTGTAAACTGACAATCTTGATCATTGAAGTCCTAACATTAGTTTTTGTGCATATAACTTCTAACACGTCAAAAACTGTCTTACAGCATTGCAGAAAACATTGTATTTCATAAGGCATAAGCATCTATCAGTTTGGCAAGATTTGCACTTAATACTGAATGAAACAGCTTACTCTGATAGAGAGAAAAGCTTTTGAGCAGATTTGGGCTTGATTTCACTTCATTTGAACAGAATCACTATTTCAACATTACTGGACTCAGAAAGCTGTCAACTGACAATCTTGATCATTGAAGTCCTAACATAAGTTTTTGTGCATATAACTTCTAACACATTAAAAACTGTCTTACAGCATTGCAGAAAACATTTTATTTCATAAGACATAAGCATGTTTCAGTTTGGCAAGATTTGCACTGAATACTGAATGAAACAGCTTTCTCTAATAGAGAGAAAAGCTTTTGAGCAGATTTGGGCTTGATATCACTTCATTTGAACAGAATCACTATTTCAACATTACTGGACTCAGAAAGCTGTAAACTGACAATCTTGATCATTGAAGTCCTAACATTAGTTTTTGTGCATATAACTTCTTACACATCAAAAACTGTCTTACAGCATTGCAGAAAACATTGTATTTCATAAGACATAAGCATGTTTCAGTTTGGCAAGATTTGCACTGAATACTGAATGAAACAGCTTTCTCTAATAGAGAGAAAAGCTTTTGAGCAGATTTGGGCTTGATTTCACTTCATTTGAACAGAATCACTATTTCAACATTACTGGACTCAGAAAGCTGTAAACTGACAATCTTGATCATTGAAGTCCTAACATTAGTTGTTGTGCATATAACTTCTAACACATCAAAAACCGTCTTACAGCATTGCAGAAAACATTGTATTTCATAAGACATAAGCATGTTTCAGTTTGGCAAGATTTGCACTGAATACTGAATGAAACAGCTTTCTCTAATAGAGAGAAAAGCTTTTGAGCAGATTTGGGCTTGATTTCACTTCATTTGAACAGCAGCACTATTTCAACATTACTGGACTCAGAAAGCTGTAAACTGACAATCTTGATCATTGAAGTCCTAACATAAGTTTTTGTGCATATAACTTCTAACACATTAAAAACTGTCTTACAGCATTGCAGAAAACATTGTATTTCATAAGGCATAAACATATTTCAGTTTGGCAAGATTTGCACTGAATACTGAATGAAACAGCTTTCTCTAATAGAGAGAAAAGCTTTTGAGCAGATTTGGGCTTGGTTTCACTTCATTTGAACAGAATCACTATTTCAACATTACTGGACTCAGAAAGCTGTAAACTGACAATCTTGATCATTGAAGTCCTAACATTAGTTTTTGTGCATATAACTTCTAACACATTAAAAACTGTCTTACAGCATTGCAGAAAACATTGTATTTCATAAGGCATAAGCATGTTTCAGTTTGGCAATATTTGCACTGAATACTGAATGAAACAGCTTTCTCTAATAGAGAGAAAAGCTTTTGAGCAGATTTGGGCTTGATTTCACTTCATTTGAACAGAATCACTATTTCAACATTACTGGACTCAGAAAGCTGTAAACTGACAATCTTGATCATTGAAGTCCTAACATTAGTTTTTGTGCATATAACTTCTGACACATCAAAAACTATCTTACAGCATTGCAGAAAACATTGTATTTCATAAGGCATAAGCATCTATCAGTTTGGCAAGATTTGCACTTAATACTGAATGAAACAGCTTACTCTAATAGAGAGAAAAGCTTTTGAGCAGATTTGGGCTTGATTTCACTTCATTTGAACAGAATCACTATTTCAACATTACTGGACTCAGAAAGCTGTAAACTGACAATCTTGATCATTGAAGTCCTAACATTAGTTTTTGTGCATATAACTTCTAACACATCAAAAACTGTCTTACAGCATTGCAGAAAACATTGTATTTCATAAGGCATAAGCATCTATCAGTTTGGCAAGATTTGCACTTAATACTGAATGAAACAGCTTACTCTGATAGGGAGAAAAGCTTTTGAGCAGATTTGGGCTTGATTTCACTTCATTTGAACAGCAGCACTATTTCAACATTACTGGACTCAGAAAGCTGTAAACTGACAATCTTGATCATTGAAGTCCTAACATAAGTTTTTGTGCATATAACTTCTAACACATTAAAAACTGTCTTACAGCATTGCAGAAAACATTGTATTTCATAAGGCATAAGCATGTTTCAGTTTGGCAAGATTTGCACTGAATACTGAATGAAACAGCTTTCTCTAATAGAGAGAAAAGCTTTTGAGCAGATTTGGGCTTGATTTCACTTCATTTGAACAGAATCACTATTTCAACATTACTGGACTCAGAAAGCTGTAAACTGACAATCTTGATCATTGAAGTCCTAATATTAGTTTTTGTGCATATAACTTCTAACACATTAAAAACTGTCTTACAGCATTGCAGAAAACATTGTATTTCATAAGGCATAAGCATCTATCAGTTTGGCAAGATTTGCACTTAATACTGAATGAAACAGCTTACTCTGATAGAGAGAAAAGCTTTTGAGCAGATTTGGGCTTGATTTCACTTCATTTGAACAGAATCACTATTTCAACATTACTGGACTCAGAAAGCTGTCAACTGACAATCTTGATCATTGAAGTCCTAACATAAGTTTTTGTGCATATAACTTCTAACACATTAAAAACTGTCTTACAGCATTGCAGAAAACATTTTATTTCATAAGACATAAGCATGTTTCAGTTTGGCAAGATTTGCACTGAATACTGAATGAAACAGCTTTCTCTAATAGAGAGAAAAGCTTTTGAGCAGATTTGGGCTTGATTTCACTTCATTTGAACAGAATCACTATTTCAACATTACTGGACTCAGAAAGCTGTAAACTGACAATCTTGATCATTGAAGTCCTAACATTAGTTTTTGTGCATATAACTTCTAACACATCAAAAACTGTCTTACAGCATTGCAGAAAACATTGTATTTCATAAGACATAAGCATGTTTCAGTTTGGCAAGATTTGCACTTAATACTGAATGAAACAGCTTTCTCTAATAGAGAGAAAAGCTTTTGAGCAGATTTGGGCTTGATTTCACTTCATTTGAACAGAATCACTATTTCAACATTACTGGACTCAGAAAGCTGTAAACTGACAATCTTGATCATTGAAGTCCTAACATTAGTTTTTGTGCATATAACTTCTAACACATTAAAAACTGTCTTACAGCATTGCAGAAAACATTGTATTTCATAAGGCATAAGCATGTTTCAGTTTGGCAAGATTTGCACTGAATACTGAATGAAACAGCTTTCTCTAATAGAGAGAAAAGCTTTTGAGCAGATTTGGGCTTGATTTCACTTCATTTGAACAGAATCACTATGACTGGACTCAGAAAGCTGTAAACTGACAATCTTGATCATTGAAGTCCTAACATAAGTTTTTGTGCGTATAACTTCTAACACATTAAAAACTGTCGTACAGCATTGCAGAAAACATTGTATTTCATAAGGCATAAGCATCTATCAGTTTGGCAAGATTTGCACTTAATACTGAATGAAACAGCTTTCTCCTTATAGAGAGAAAAGCTTTTGAGCAGATTTGGGCTTGATTTCACTTCATTTGAACAGAAGCACTATTTCAACATTACTGGACTCAGAAAGCTGTAAACTGACAATCTTGATCATTGAAGTCCTAACATAAGTTTTTGTGCATATAACTTCTAACACATTAAAAACTGTCTTACAGCATTGCAGAAAACATTGTATTTCATAAGGCATAAGCATCTATCAGTTTGGCAAGATTTGCACTTAATACTGAATGAAACAGCTTACTCTGATAGAGAGAAAAGCTTTTGAGCAGATTTGGGCTTGATTTCACTTCATTTGAACAGCAGCACTATTTCAACATTACTGGACTCAGAAAGCTGTAAACTGACAATCTTGATCATTGAAGTCCTAACATAAGTTTTTGTGCATATAACTTCTAACACATTAAAAACTGTCTTACAGCATTGCAGAAAACATTTTATTTCATAAGACATAAGCATGTTTCAGTTTTGCAAGATTTGCACTGAATACTGAATGAAACAGCTTTCTCTAATAGAGAGAAAAGCTTTTGAGCAGATTTGGGCTTGATTTCACTTCATTTGAACAGAATCACTATTTCAACATTACTGGACTCAGAAAGCTGTAAACTGACAATCTTGATCATTGAAGTCCTAACATTAGTTTTTGTGCATATAACTTCTAACACATCAAAAACTGTCTTACAGCATTGCAGAAAACATTGTATTTCATAAGACATAAGCATGTTTCAGTTTGGCAAGATTTGCACTGAATACTGAATGAAACAGCTTTCTCTAATAGAGAGAAAAGCTTTTGAGCAGATTTGGGCTTGATTTCACTTCATTTGAACAGAATCACTATTTCAACATTACTGGACTCAGAAAGCTGTAAACTGACAATCTTGATCATTGAAGTCCTAACATTAGTTTTTGTGCATATAACTTCTAACACGTCAAAAACTGTCTTACAGCATTGCAGAAAACATTGTATTTCATAAGGCATAAGCATCTATCAGTTTGGCAAGATTTGCACTTAATACTGAATGAAACAGCTTACTCTGATAGAGAGAAAAGCTTTTGAGCAGATTTGGGCTTGATTTCACTTCATTTGAACAGAATCACTATTTCAACATTACTGGACTCAGAAAGCTGTCAACTGACAATCTTGATCATTGAAGTCCTAACATAAGTTTTTGTGCATATAACTTCTAACACATTAAAAACTGTCTTACAGCATTGCAGAAAACATTTTATTTCATAAGACATAAGCATGTTTCAGTTTGGCAAGATTTGCACTGAATACTGAATGAAACAGCTTTCTCTAATAGAGAGAAAAGCTTTTGAGCAGATTTGGGCTTGATTTCACTTCATTTGAACAGAATCACTATTTCAACATTACTGGACTCAGAAAGCTGTAAACTGACAATCTTGATCATTGAAGTCCTAACATTAGTTGTTGTGCATATAACTTCTAACACATCAAAAACCGTCTTACAGCATTGCAGAAAACATTGTATTTCATAAGACATAAGCATGTTTCAGTTTGGCAAGATTTGCACTGAATACTGAATGAAACAGCTTTCTCTAATAGAGAGAAAAGCTTTTGAGCAGATTTGGGCTTGATTTCACTTCATTTGAACAGCAGCACTATTTCAACATTACTGGACTCAGAAAGCTGTAAACTGACAATCTTGATCATTGAAGTCCTAACATAAGTTTTTGTGCATATAACTTCTAACACATTAAAAACTGTCTTACAGCATTGCAGAAAACATTGTATTTCATAAGGCATAAACATATTTCAGTTTGGCAAGATTTGCACTGAATACTGAATGAAACAGCTTTCTCTAATAGAGAGAAAAGCTTTTGAGCAGATTTGGGCTTGATTTCACTTCATTTGAACAGAATCACTATTTCAACATTACAGGACTCAGAAAGCTGTAAACTGACAATCTTGATCATTGAAGTCCTAACATTAGTTTTTGTGCATATAACTTCTAACACATTAAAAACTGTCTTACAGCATTGCAGAAAACATTGTATTTCATAAGGCATAAGCATCTATCAGTTTGGCAAGATTTGCACTTAATACTGAATGAAACAGCTTACTCTGATAGAGAGAAAAGCTTTTGAGCAGATTTGGGCTTGATTTCACTTCATTTGAACAGCAGCACTATTTCAACATTACTGGACTCAGAAAGCTGTAAACTGACAATCTTGATCATTGAAGTCCTAACATAAGTTTTTGTGCATATAACTTCTAACACATTAAAAACTGTCTTACAGCTTTGCAGAAAACATTGTATTTCATAAGACATAAGCATGTTTCAGTTTGGCAAGATTTGCACTGAATACTGAATGAAACAGCTTTCTCTAATAGAGAGAAAAGCTTTTGAGCAGATTTGGGCTTGATTTCACTTCATTTGAACAGAATCACTATTTCAACATTACTGGACTCAGAAAGCTGTAAACTGACAATCTTGATCATTGAAGTCCTAACATTAGTTTTTATGCATATAACTTCTGACACATCAAAAACTATCTTACAGCATTGCAGAAAACATTGTATTTCATAAGGCATAAGCATCTATCAGTTTGGCAAGATTTGCACTTAATACTGAATGAAACAGCTTACTCTAATAGAGAGAAAAGCTTTTGAGCAGATTTGGGCTTGATTTCACTTCATTTGAACAGAATCACTATTTCAACATTACTGGACTCAGAAAGCTGTAAACTGACAATCTTGATCATTGAAGTCCTAACATTAGTTTTTGTGCATATAACTTCTAACACATCAAAAACTGTCTTACAGCATTGCAGAAAACATTGTATTTCATAAGGCATAAGCATCTATCAGTTTGGCAAGATTTGCACTTATTACTGAATGAAACAGCTTACTCTGATAGGGAGAAAAGCTTTTGAGCAGATTTGGGCTTGATTTCACTTCATTTGAACAGCAGCACTATTTCAACATTACTGGACTCAGAAAGCTGTAAACTGACAATCTTGATCATTGAAGTCCTAACATAAGTTTTTGTGCATATAACTTCTAACACATTAAAAACTGTCTTACAGCATTGCAGAAAACATTGTATTTCATAAGGCATAAGCATGTTTCAGTTTGGCAAGATTTGCACTGAATACTGAATGAAACAGCTTTCTCTAATAGAGAGAAAAGCTTTTGAGCAGATTTGGGCTTGATTTCACTTCATTTGAACAGAATCACTATTTCAACATTACTGGACTCAGAAAGCTGTAAACTGACAATCTTGATCATTGAAGTCCTAATATTAGTTTTTGTGCATATAACTTCTAACACATTAAAAACTGTCTTACAGCATTGCAGAAAACATTGTATTTCATAAGGCATAAGCATCTATCAGTTTGGCAAGATTTGCACTTAATACTGAATGAAACAGCTTACTCTGATAGAGAGAAAAGCTTTTGAGCAGATTTGGGCTTGATTTCACTTCATTTGAACAGCAGCACTATTTCAACATTACTGGACTCAGAAAGCTGTAAACTGACAATCTTGATCATTGAAGTCCTAACATAAGTTTTTGTGCATATAACTTCTAACACATTAAAAACTGTCTTACAGCATTGCAGAAAACATTTTATTTCATAAGACATAAGCATGTTTCAGTTTGGCAAGATTTGCACTGAATACTGAATGAAACAGCTTTCTCTAATAGAGAGAAAAGCTTTTGAGCAGATTTGGGCTTGATTTCACTTCATTTGAACAGAATCACTATTTCAACATTACTGGACTCAGAAAGCTGTAAACTGACAATCTTGATCATTGAAGTCCTAACATTAGTTTTTGTGCATATAACTTCTAACACATCAAAAACTGTCTTACAGCATTGCAGAAAACATTGTATTTCATAAGACATAAGCATGTTTCAGTTTGGCAAGATTTGCACTGAATACTGAATGAAACAGCTTTCTCTAATAGAGAGAAAAGCTTTTGAGCAGATTTGGGCTTGATTTCACTTCATTTGAACAGAATCACTATTTCAGCATTACTGGACTCAGAAAGCTGTAAACTGACAATCTTGATCATTGAAGTCCTAACATTAGTTTTTGTGCATATAACTTCTAACACGTCAAAAACTGTCTTACAGCATTGCAGAAAACATTGTATTTCATAAGGCATAAGCATCTATCAGTTTGGCAAGATTTGCACTTAATACTGAATGAAACAGCTTACTCTGATAGAGAGAAAAGCTTTTGAGCAGATTTGGGCTTGATTTCACTTCATTTGAACAGAATCACTATTTCAACATTACTGGACTCAGAAAGCTGTCAACTGACAATCTTGATCATTGAAGTCCTAACATAAGTTTTTGTGCATATAACTTCTAACACATTAAAAACTGTCTTACAGCATTGCAGAAAACATTTTATTTCATAAGACATAAGCATGTTTCAGTTTGGCAAGATTTGCACTGAATACTGAATGAAACAGCTTTCTCTAATAGAGAGAAAAGCTTTTGAGCAGATTTGGGCTTGATTTCACTTCATTTGAACAGAATCACTATTTCAACATTACTGGACTCAGAAAGCTGTAAACTGACAATCTTGATCATTGAAGTCCTAACATTAGTTTTTGTGCATATAACTTCTAACACATCAAAAACTGTCTTACAGCATTGCAGAAAACATTGTATTTCATAAGACATAAGCATGTTTCAGTTTGGCAAGATTTGCACTGAATACTGAATGAAACAGCTTTCTCTAATAGAGAGAAAAGCTTTTGAGCAGATTTGGGCTTGATTTCACTTCATTTGAACAGAATCACTATTTCAACATTACAGGACTCAGAAAGCTGTAAACTGACAATCTTGATCATTGAAGTCCTAACATTAGTTTTTGTGCATATAACTTCTAACACATTAAAAACTGTCTTACAGCATTGCAGAAAACATTGTATTTCATAAGGCATAAGCATCTATCAGTTTGGCAAGATTTGCACTTAATACTGAATGAAACAGCTTACTCTGATAGAGAGAAAAGCTTTTGAGCAGATTTGGGCTTGATTTCACTTCATTTGAACAGCAGCACTATTTCAACATTACTGGACTCAGAAAGCTGTAAACTGACAATCTTGATCATTGAAGTCCTAACATAAGTTTTTGTGCATATAACTTCTAACACATTAAAAACTGTCTTACAGCATTGCAGAAAACATTGTATTTCATAAGACATAAGCATGTTTCAGTTTGGCAAGATTTGCACTGAATACTGAATGAAACAGCTTTCTCTAATAGAGAGAAAAGCTTTTGAGCAGATTTGGGCTTGATTTCACTTCATTTGAACAGAATCACTATTTCAACATTACTGGACTCAGAAAGCTGTAAACTGACAATCTTGATCATTGAAGTCCTAACATTAGTTTTTGTGCATATAACTTCTGACACATCAAAAACTATCTTACAGCATTGCAGAAAACATTGTATTTCATAAGGCATAAGCATCTATCAGTTTGGCAAGATTTGCACTTAATACTGAATGAAACAGCTTACTCTGATAGGGAGAAAAGCTTTTGAGCAGATTTGGGCTTGATTTCACTTCATTTGAACAGCAGCACTATTTCAACATTACTGGACTCAGAAAGCTGTAAACTAAAAATCTTGATCATTGAAGTCCTAACATAAGTTTTTGTGCATATAACTTCTAACACATTAAAAACTGTCTTACAGCATTGCAGAAAACATTGTATTTCATAAGGCATAAGCATGTTTCAGTTTGGCAAGATTTGCACTGAATACTGAATGAAACAGCTTTCTCTAATAGAGAGAAAAGCTTTTGAGCAGATTTGGGCTTGATTTCACTTCATTTGAACAGAATCACTATTTCAACATTACTGGACTCAGAAAGCTGTAAACTGACAATCTTGATCATTGAAGTCCTAATATTAGTTTTTGTGCATATAACTTCTAACACATCAAAAACTGTCTTACAGCATTGCAGAAAACGTTGTATTTCATAAGGCATAAGCATCTATCAGTTTGGCAAGATTTGCACTTAATACTGAATGAAACAGCTTACTCTGATAGAGAGAAAAGCTTTTGAGCAGATTTGGGCTTGATTTCACTTCATTTGAACAGCAGCACTATTTCAACATTACTGGACTCAGAAAGCTGTAAACTGACAATCTTGATCATTGAAGTCCTAACATAAGTTTTTGTGCATATAACTTCTAACACATTAAAAACTGTCTTACAGCATTGCAGAAAAAATTGTATTTCATAAGGCATAAGCATCTATCAGTTTGGCAAGATTTGCACTTAATACTGAATGAAACAGCTTACTCTAATAGAGAGAAAAGCTTTTGAGCAGATTTGGGCTTGATTTCACTTCATTTGAACAGAATCACTATTTCAACATTACAGGACTCAGAAAGCTGTAAACTGACAATCTTGATCATTGAAGTCCTAACATAAGTTTTTGTGCATATAACTTCTAACACATTAAAAACTGTCTTACAGCATTGCAGAAAACATTTTATTTCATAAGACATAAGCATGTTTCAGTTTGGCAAGATTTGCACTGAATACTGAATGAAACAATTTTCTCTAATAGAGAGAAAAGCTTTTGAGCAGATTTGGGCTTGATTTCACTTCATTTGAACAGAATCACTATGACTGGACTCAGAAAGCTGTAAACTGACAATCTTGATCATTGAAGTCCTAACATTAGTTTTTGTGCATATAACTTCTAACACATTAAAAACTGTCTTACAGCATTGCAGAAAACATTGTATTTCATAAGGCATAAGCATGTTTCAGTTTGGCAAGATTTGCACTGAATATTGAATGAAACAGCTTTCTCTATTAGAGAGAAAAGCTTTTGAGCAGATTTGGGCTAGATTTCACTTTATTTGAACAGAAGCACTATTTCAACATTACTGGACTCAGAAAGCTGTAAACTGACAATCTTGATCATTGAAGTCCTAACATTAGTTTTTGTGCATATAACTTCTAACACATTAAAAACTGTCTTACAGCATTGCAGAAAACATTGTATTTCATAAGGCATAAGCATCTATCAGTTTGGCAAGATTTGCACTTAATACTGAATGAAACAGCTTTCTCTAATAGAGAGAAAAGCTTTTGAGCAGATTTGGGCTTGATTTCACTTCATTTGAACAGAAGCACTATTTCAACATTACTGGACTCAGAAAGCTGTAAACTGACAATCTTGATCATTGAAGTCCTAACATTAGTTTTTGTGCATATAACTTCTAACACATTAAAAACTGTCTTACAGCATTGCAGAAAACATTGTATTTCATAAGGCATAAGCATCTATCAGTTTGGCAAGATTTGCACTGAATACTGAATGAAACAGCTTACTCTGATAGAGAGAAAAGCTTTTGAGCAGATTTGGGCTTGATTTCACTTCATTTGAACACAAGCACTATTTCAACATTACTGGACTCAGAAAGCTGTAAACTGACAATCTTGATCATTGAAGTCCTAACATTAGTTTTTGTGCATATAACTTCTAACACATTAAAAACTGTCTTACAGCATTGCAAAAACATTGTATTTCATAAGGCATAAACATCTTTCAGTTTGGCAATATTTGCACTGAATACTGAATGAAACAGCTTTCTCTAATAGAGAGAAAAGCTTTTGATCAGATTTGGGCTTGATTTCACTTCATTTGAACAGAATCACTATTTCAACATTACTGGACTCAGAAAGCTGTAAACTGACAATCTTGATCATTGAAGTCCTAACATTAGTTTTTGTGCATATAACTTCTAACACATTAAAAACTGTCTTACAGCATTGCAGAAAACATTTTATTTCATAAGACATAAGCATGTTTCAGTTTGGCAAGATTTGCACTGAATACTGAATGAAACAGCTTTCTCTAATAGAGAGAAAAGCTTTTGATCAGATTTGGGCTTGATTTCACTTCATTTGAACAGAATCACTATTTCAACATTACTGGACTCAGAAAGCTGTAAACTGACAATCTTGATCATTGAAGTCCTAACATAAGTTTTTGTGCATATAACTTCTAACACATTAAAAACTGTCTTACAGCATTGCAGAAAACATTGTATTTCATAAGGCATAAACATCTTTCAGTTTGGCAAGATTTGCACTTAATACTGAATGAAACAGCTTTCTCTAATAGAGAGAAAAGCTTTTGAGCAGATTTGGGCTTGGTTTCACTTCATTTGAACAGAATCACTATTTCAACATTACTGGACTCAGAAAGCTGTAAACTGACAATCTTGATCATTGAAGTCCTAACATTAGTTTTTGTGCATATAACTTCTAACACATTAAAAACTGTCTTACAGCATTGCAGAAAACATTGTATTTCATAAGGCATAAGCATCTATCAGTTTGGCAAGATTTGCACTTAATACTGAATGAAACAGCTTTCTCTAATAGAGAGAAAATCTTTTGAGCAGATTTGGGCTTGATTTCACTTCATTTGAACAGCAGCACTATTTCAACATTACTGGACTCAGAAAGCTGTAAACTGACAATCTTGATCATTGAAGTCCTAACATAAGTTTTTGTGCATATAACTTTCTTACACATTAAAAACTGTCTTACAGCATTGCAGAAAACATTGTACTTCATAAGGCATAATAATCTTTCAGTTTGGCAAGATTTGCACTTAATACTGAATGAAACAGCTTACTCTGATAGGGAGAAAAGCTTTTGAGCAGATTTGGGCTTGATTTCACTTCATTTGAACAGCAGCACTATTTCAACATTACTGGACTCAGAAAGCTGTAAACTGACAATCTTGATCATTGAAGTCCTAACATAAGTTTTTGTGCATATAACTTCTAACACATTAAAAACTGTCTTACAGCATTGCAGAAAACATTTTATTTCATAAGACATAAGCATGTTTCAGTTTGGCAAGATTTGCACTGAATACTGAATGAAACAGCTTTCTCTAATAGAGAGAAAAGCTTTTGAGCAGATTTGGGCTTGATTTCACTTCATTTGAACAGAATCACTATTTCAACATTACTGGACTCAGAAAGCTGTAAACTGACAATCTTGATCATTGAAGTCCTAACATTAGTTTTTGTGCATATAACTTCTAACACATCAAAAACTGTCTTACAGCATTGCAGAAAACATTTTATTTCATAAGACATAAGCATGTTTCAGTTTGGCAAGATTTGCACTGAATACTGAATGAAACAGCTTTCTCTAATAGAGAGAAAAGCTTTTGAGCAGATTTGGGCTTGATTTCACTTCATTTGAACAGAATCACTATTTCAACATTACTGGACTCAGAAAGCTGTAAACTGACAATCTTGATCATTGAAGTCCTAACATTAGTTTTTGTGCATATAACTTCTAACACGTCAAAAACTGTCTTACAGCATTGCAGAAAACATTGTATTTCATAAGGCATAAGCATCTATCAGTTTGGCAAGATTTGCACTTAATACTGAATGAAACAGCTTACTCTGATAGAGAGAAAAGCTTTTGAGCAGATTTGGGCTTGATTTCACTTCATTTGAACAGAATCACTATTTCAACATTACTGGACTCAGAAAGCTGTCAACTGACAATCTTGATCATTGAAGTCCTAACATAAGTTTTTGTGCATATAACTTCTAACACATTAAAAACTGTCTTACAGCATTGCAGAAAACATTTTATTTCATAAGACATAAGCATGTTTCAGTTTGGCAAGATTTGCACTGAATACTGAATGAAACAGCTTTCTCTAATAGAGAGAAAAGCTTTTGAGCAGATTTGGGCTTGATTTCACTTCATTTGAACAGAATCACTATTTCAACATTACTGGACTCAGAAAGCTGTAAACTGACAATCTTGATCATTGAAGTCCTAACATTAGTTTTTGTGCATATAACTTCTAACACATCAAAAACTGTCTTACAGCATTGCAGAAAACATTGTATTTCATAAGACATAAGCATGTTTCAGTTTGGCAAGATTTGCACTGAATACTGAATGAAACAGCTTTCTCTAATAGAGAGAAAAGCTTTTGAGCAGATTTGGGCTTGATTTCACTTCATTTGAACAGAATCACTATTTCAACATTACTGGACTCAGAAAGCTGTAAACTGACAATCTTGATCATTGAAGTCCTAACATTAGTTTTTGTGCATATAACTTCTAACACATTAAAAACTGTCTTACAGCATTGCAGAAAACATTGTATTTCATAAGGCATAAGCATCTATCAGTTTGGCAAGATTTGCACTTAATACTGAATGAAACAGCTTACTCTGATAGAGAGAAAAGCTTTTGAGCAGATTTGGGCTTGATTTCACTTCATTTGAACAGCAGCACTATTTCAACATTACTGGACTCAGAAAGCTGTAAACTGACTATCTTGATCATTGAAGTCCTAACATAAGTTTTTGTGCATATAACTTCTAACACATTAAAAACTGTCTTACAGCATTGCAGAAAACATTGTATTTCATAAGACATAAGCATGTTTCAGTTTGGCAAGATTTGCACTGAATACTGAATGAAACAGCTTTCTCTAATAGAGAGAAAAGCTTTTGAGCAGATTTGGGCTTGATTTCACTTCATTTGAACAGAATCACTATTTCAACATTACTGGACTCAGAAAGCTGTAAACTGACAATCTTGATCATTGAAGTCCTAACATTAGTTTTTGTGCATATAACTTCTGACACATCAAAAACTATCTTACAGCATTGCAGAAAACATTGTATTTCATAAGGCATAAGCATCTATCAGTTTGGCAAGATTTGCACTTAATACTGAATGAAACAGCTTACTCTAATAGAGAGAAAAGCTTTTGAGCAGATTTGGGCTTGATTTCACTTCATTTGAACAGAATCACTATTTCAACATTACTGGACTCAGAAAGCTGTAAACTGACAATCTTGATCATTGAAGTCCTAACATTAGTTTTTGTGCATATAACTTCTAACACATCAAAAACTGTCTTACAGCATTGCAGAAAACATTGTATTTCATAAGGCATAAGCATCTATCAGTTTGGCAAGATTTGCACTTAATAGTGAATGAAACAGCTTACTCTGATAGAGAGAAAAGCTTTTGAGCAGATTTGGGCTTGATTTCACTTCATTTGAACAGCAGCACTATTTCAACATTACTGGACTCAGAAAGCTGTAAACTAAAAATCTTGATCATTGAAGTCCTAACATAGGTTTTTGTGCATATAACTTCTAACACATTAAAAACTGTCTTACAGCATTGCAGAAAACATTGTATTTCATAAGGCATAAGCATGTTTCAGTTTGGCAAGATTTGCACTGAATACTGAATGAAACAGCTTTCTCTAATAGAGAGAAAAGCTTTTGAGCAGATTTGGGCTTGATTTCACTTCATTTGAACAGAATCACTATTTCAACATTACTGGACTCAGAAAGCTGTAAACTGACAATCTTGATCATTGAAGTCCTAATATTAGTTTTTGTGCATATAACTTCTAACACATCAAAAACTGTCTTACAGCATTGCAGAAAACGTTGTATTTCATAAGGCATAAGCATCTATCAGTTTGGCAAGATTTGCACTTAATACTGAATGAAACAGCTTACTCTGATAGAGAGAAAAGCTTTTGAGCAGATTTGGGCTTGATTTCACTTCATTTGAACAGCAGCACTATTTCAACATTACTGGACTCAGAAAGCTGTAAACTGACAATCTTGATCATTGAAGTCCTAACATAAGTTTTTGTGCATATAACTTCTAACACATTAAAAACTGTCTTACAGCATTGCAGAAAACATTGTATTTCATAAGGCATAAGCATCTATCAGTTTGGCAAAATTTGCACTTAATACTGAATGAAACAGCTTACTCTAATAGAGAGAAAAGCTTTTGAGCAGATTTGGGCTTGATTTCACTTCATTTGAACAGAATCACTATTTCAACATTACTGGACTCAGAAAGCTGTAAACTGACAATCTTGATCATTGAAGTCCTAACATAAGTTTTTGTGCATATAACTTCTAACACATTAAAAACTGTCTTACAGCATTGCAGAAAACATTGTATTTGATAAGGCATAAGCATCTATCAGTTTGGCAAGATTTGCACTTAATACTGAATGAAACAGCTTACTCTGATAGAGAGAAAAGCTTTTGAGCAGATTTGGGCTTGATTTCACTTCATTTGAACAGCAGCACTATTTCAACATTACTGGACTCAGAAAGCTGTAAACTGACAATCTTGATCATTGAAGTCCTAACATACGTTTTTGTGCATATAACTTCTAACACATTAAAAACTGTCTTACAGCATTGCAGAAAACATTTTATTTCATAAGACATAAGCATGTTTCAGTTTGGCAAGATTTGCACTGAATACTGAATGAAACAATTTTCTCTAATAGAGAGAAAAGCTTTTGAGCAGATTTGGGCTTGATTTCACTTCATTTGAACAGAATCACTATTTCAACATTACTGGACTCAGAAAGCTGTAAACTGACAATCTTGATCATTGAAGTCCTAACATAAGTTTTTGTGCATATAACTTCTAACACATTAAAAACTGTCTTACAGCATTGCAGAAAACATTGTATTTGATAAGGCATAAGCATCTATCAGTTTGGCAAGATTTGCACTTAATACTGAATGAAACAGCTTACTCTGATAGAGAGAAAAGCTTTTGAGCAGATTTGGGCTTGATTTCACTTCATTTGAACAGCAGCACTATTTCAACATTACTGGACTCAGAAAGCTGTAAACTGACAATCTTGATCATTGAAGTCCTAACATACGTTTTTGTGCATATAACTTCTAACACATTAAAAACTGTCTTACAGCATTGCAGAAAACATTTTATTTCATAAGACATAAGCATGTTTCAGTTTGGCAAGATTTGCACTGAATACTGAATGAAACAATTTTCTCTAATAGAGAGAAAAGCTTTTGAGCAGATTTGGGCTTGATTTCACTTCATTTGAACAGAATCACTATGACTGGACTCAGAAAGCTGTAAACTGACAATCTTGATCATTGAAGTCCTAACATTAGTTTTTGTGCATATAACTTCTAACACATTAAAAACTGTCTTACAGCATTGCAGAAAACATTGTATTTCATAAGGCATAAGCATGTTTCAGTTTGGCAAGATTTGCACTGAATATTGAATGAAACAGCTTTCTCTATTAGAGAGAAAAGCTTTTGAGCAGATTTGGGCTAGATTTCACTTTATTTGAACAGAATCACTATTTCAACATTACTGGACTCAGAAAGCTGTAAACTGACAATCTTGATCATTGAAGTCCTAACATTAGTTTTTGTGCATATAACTTCTAACACATTAAAAACTGTCTTACAGCATTGCAGAAAACATTGTATTTCATAAGGCATAAGCATCTATCAGTTTGGCAAGATTTGCACTTAATACTGAATGAAACAGCTTACTCTGATAGAGAGAAAAGCTTTTGAGCAGATTTGGGCTTGATTTCACTTCATTTGAACAGCAGCACTATTTCAACATTACTGGACTCAGAAAGCTGTAAACTGACAATCTTGATCATTGAAGTCCTAACATTAGTTTTTGTGCATATAACTTCTAACACATTAAAAACTGTCTTACAGCATTGCAGAAAACATTGTATTTCATAAGGCATAAGCATCTATCAGTTTGGCAAGATTTGCACTTAATACTGAATGAAACAGCTTTCTCTAATAGAGAGAAAAGCTTTTGAGCAGATTTGGGCTTGATTTCACTTCATTTGAACAGAAGCACTATTTCAACATTACTGGACTCAGAAAGCTGTAAACTGACAATCTTGATCATTGAAGTCCTAACATTAGTTTTTGTGCATATAACTTCTAACACATTAAAAACTGTCTTACAGCATTGCAGAAAACATTGTATTTCATAAGGCATAAGCATCTATCAGTTTGGCAAGATTTGCACTGAATACTGAATGAAACAGCTTTCTCTAATAGAGAGAAAAGCTTTTGAGCAGATTTGGGCTTGATTTCACTTCATTTGAACACAAGCACTATTTCAACATTACTGGACTCAGAAAGCTGTAAACTGACAATCTTGATCATTGAAGTCCTAACATTAGTTTTTGTGCATATAACTTCTAACACATTAAAAACTGTCTTACAGCATTGCAAAAACATTGTATTTCATAAGGCATAAACATCTTTCAGTTTGGCAATATTTGCACTGAATACTGAATGAAACAGCTTTCTCTGATAGAGAGAAAAGCTTTTGATCAGATTTGGGCTTGATTTCACTTCATTTGAACAGAATCACTATTTCAACATTACTGGACTCAGAAAGCTGTAAACTGACAATCTTGATCATTGAAGTCCTAACATTAGTTTTTGTGCATATAACTTCTAACACATTAAAAACTGTCTTACAGCATTGCAGAAAACATTTTATTTCATAAGACATAAGCATGTTTCAGTTTGGCAAGATTTGCACTTAATACTGAATGAAACAGCTTACTCTGATAGAGAGAAAAGCTTTTGAGCAGATTTGGGCTAGATTTCACTTCATTTGAACAGAAGCACTATTTCAACATTACTGGACTCAGAAAGCTGTAAACTGACAATCTTGATCATTGAAGTCCTAACATAAGTTTTTGTGCATATAACTTCTAACACATTAAAAACTGTCTTACAGCATTGCAGAAAACATTGTATTTCATAAGGCATAAGCATCTATCAGTTTGGCAAGATTTGCACTTAATACTGAATGAAACGGCTTACTCTGATAGAGAGAAAAGCTTTTGAGCAGATTTGGGCTTGATTTCACTTCATTTGAACAGCAGCACTATTTCAACATTACTGGACTCAGAAAGCTGTAAACTGACAATCTTGATCATTGAAGTCCTAACATAAGTTTTTGTGCATATAACTTCTAACACATTAAAAACTGTCTTACAGCATTGCAGAAAACATTGTATTTCATAAGGTATAAACATCTTTCAGTTTGGCAAGATTTGCACTTAATACTGAATGAAACAGCTTTCTCTAATAGAGAGAAAAGCTTTTGAGCAGATTTGGGCTTGGTTTCACTTCATTTGAACAGAATCACTATTTCAACATTCCTGGACTCAGAAAGCTGTAAACTGACAATCTTGATCATTGAAGTCCTAACATTAGTTTTTGTGCATATAACTTCTAACACATTAAAAACTGTCTTACAGCATTGCAGAAAACATTGTATTTCATAAGGCATAAGCATCTATCAGTTTGGCAAGATTTGCACTTAATACTGAATGAAACAGCTTTCTCTAATAGAGAGAAAATCTTTTGAGCAGATTTGGGCTTGATTTCACTTCATTTGAACAGCAGCACTATTTCAACATTACTGGACTCAGAAAGCTGTAAACTGACAATCTTGATCATTGAAGTCCTAACATAAGTTTTTGTGCATATAACTTCTAACACATTAAAAACTGTCTTACAGCATTGCAGAAAACATTGTACTTCATAAGGCATAATAATCTTTCAGTTTGGCAAGATTTGCACTGAATATTGACTGAAACAGCTTTCTCTCATAGAGATAATTTTTTGAGCAGATTTGGACTAGATTTCACTTCATTTGAACAGAAGCAATATTTCAACATTACTGGTCTCAGAAGCCTGTAAACTGACAATCAAAGTTTTTGTGCATATAATTTCTAACACATTAAAAACTGTCTTACTGCATTGCAAGAAACATTTTATTTCATAAGCCATAAGCCTTGTTCAAATGGGCAAGTTTTGCCCTGAACATTGAATGAAGCAGCTTTCTCTAACTGAGAGAAAGACTTTTGAGCAGATTTGGGTTAGTTTACACGTGATTTGAACAGAAGCACTATTTCAACATTAATGTTCTCAGAAACCTGTAAACTGACAATCTTGAGCATTGAAGCTCTAATCTGTCAACATGAAGTTTTTAAAAAAAATGGTTCTGGCTTATCTGAAGGACATTACTGGACCCCCTGCAGTTTGCTTACCAAGTAAACAGGATGCAGTAAACATGGGATTGCACTTCTTCCTGCAACATCTGGACAAAACAGGAACTTATGTGAGGATCCTGTTTGTGGACCATAGATTGGCTTGCAACACCATCATCCCAACAGCCCTCCAGACCAAACTGACCCAGCTCTGCTCCCTGTGCACCAGCGAAGACCCCTCTGTCCAGCTCCTGGTGTTTGCAGATGAAACTACAGTCATTGGTCTCATCCAGGACGCTGACGAATATGCTCAGAGACAAGAGGTTGAGCAGCTGGCTATCTGGTGCAATCTTAACAACATGGAGCTGAACACTCTCAAAGCAGTGGACATGATAGTGGACTTCAGGAGAACCCTTCCTGCACCCCCCCCCCCCACTCAACATCATTGACAGAATAGACTTGGTACGTGCTGGCTTCACTTTTCTACAGTGGAAGGATGTGCAACTATGATGCAGACAGTAAGTGAGCTTGCTTCGAACTGAAGTCTATAAGCATACCAACAGCATACCAATACAAAACCTTGCTGATATTCAGAGAAACAGCACTATTGTGAGGATTTAAAATATTGCTTTATACAGCAAATTAACAAACAAGAAGTTTAAGTAACTTGAATTGCCAGTTAGCTTTTGTATATGGAAAATCTGATTGACAAAATGGTCAAAAGATTTTAAATCTGACATTGAGTGTTGTAATTTATTGTTTTAGTCAGTGTAATCATACACAAAACGCCATTCTGATGGCTGTAGAGCTGCTGCTTTAAATGAGAATTTATATGAATTCATTCAGTAATCCAAACATTTTTTAATTAAGAATATTGAACTTGAAAAACAACCAAAGATTTTGAAATGTATCTATAATAATTATCACCCTTGGTGGGACTCCAATCTAGTTAAGTTAGCGTGCGAGTTTCTTCAAGATGTAGGTCCACGGGCAGGCAGACCAACCATCACAATCATGGTAGGAGAGTTGGTGATCTGCGGTACTGATGCTGAAAAAAAAAAATCATATTTTTATACATTAAATAATTAATATTTCATACATTCATACAGATGCATTTTATGCATTTCTGTAACTGATCTCCATGATGACAGAAGATTTGTTTACACTCTCACTCATTTCATTGTTAATGAGTGATGTAAATGACATCAATGAAGATTCCTTCTGGAGCATCAGTGAATGTTTGAATCTTTTTAAATAGTTGTGTTTGAGTCCCTCAAATGTCCTCAGTCTTAAAAGATACATCTCAAAATCATAAAGTCCCTGCTGGAAAGGATTCAATTATGTAAAGATGCTGGAAAACTGAAGAATCTGCAGGACTTTAAAGATTTTTCTGAAGAACGCTGCTCAGTTTAACTGTTCAGAACAAACAAGGGACTCATGCACAACCATCACAAAACAGAAAGACAGTCGAGGATCATCAGGTAACAGCACACAGTATTAAGAACCAAGGGTTCCCAAACTTTTGAGTGGGGTTATTTTAATAATTTCAGCATTTTTTTTGTCTTGTGGACTAAATGTTAATATATTTTATGTACAATATCTTACTCAGGACAGTACTAAATAAAAAATAACATGCATTTAGTATGATCTCTCTTATTTTTTGAAAATTACTCATATTTTCACAGATTCTGAAAGGGGTGCCCAAACTTTCGATCCCCACTGTATATATTAGTATTATAATATATATCTTAAGCATAATGTAAAGGGTTATCATTGTTGAACATTATCCAAAATACTTTTGGTTTCAACTTGTTTTTGTTCTTTATTTAAAAATTCTGACAAAAGCTAAATAAGCTTTCCATTGATGTATGGTTTGTTAGGACAATATTGGCTGAGATACAACTATTTTAATACCTGGAATCTGAGGGTGCAAAAAAATCTAAATATTGAGAGAATCTCCTTTAATGTGCTCATATGATGTGGCTAAAAAGAACACTATTTTGTGTATTTGGTGTAATGAATTGGGTTTATGTGGATCAGAAAAACACATTGTTTTCTACAAACTGTACATTATTTTTTCTCCTCTATGCCCCGCCTTTCAGAAATGCATTTTTACAAAGCTCATCATTCTGAAAAGCAACAGCGTGTGACAGAAATGTTACGCCCCTGTATGTCACAAAGTGCAGAGACAAAATCATTAAAACCCATTATAAGACATTTGTTGTATCCAGTGGGGATATAATTACGAATTATAATGACAATACCAGCGGTTCTCAATTCCAGTCCTTGCTCTGCATATTTTGCATGTCTCTTTGTTAACACACTTGATTCAGAAAATCAGCTCTTTACAAGCTTTGTGCATAACCTATGTTCTGACTGACATGGACATTGTCCCTACACAGTGTTAATGGCTCCCTACTCCGTGCAGGGTCAATCCGTTGAAGTTTACTTCACTTCGTAACATTCATTCATAGATTTGCGTGTCATCATATACCTCTGTAAATAAATACAATTTAAATTCGCACACTTTCAATTTAAGTTCATTTGTATAGTGCCTTTTACGATACAAATCATTACAAAGCAACTTTACAGAAAATTACATTTCTAAAAATTTAGTAGTTGCTTATAAGTGGTGGCTGTCAGTTTGTGTGCATTTGAAAGGATTTTTCAGAAAAATTAATACAAGACGTAGTCAGCCAGACGATGAACATTATTAACATCAATTATTATATGATTCAATCACACTCGTAGCAATATTTGTTAGTTTTGTTTGTTGATTCAGGGTTAGCATCATCTGAGGTCCTCTGAGGGTCAGCATCATCTCTTCTCAGGTGTTCTGGATCCAGACTGGAGGTTGTGTAAATCCTATTACGACGGATTGTAAATCCTGTGGCAAAACAGAGAAACAAACAGAGACTTCATTAGCATAGCTGCTGATCCAACAAAGTAAAATTAATTACTTTAACACAAGATAAAGAATAATAATGCGCATTTGATCAAATGCAACTGCAATCACAATTTAAGAAATGCATTGTTCGAATGCTTGGAGAAAGAGATGTGTTTTTAAACAGAGAGAGTGTGTCTGAACCCTGAACATTATCAGGAAGGTTATTCCAGAGTTTGGGAGCCAAATGAGAAAAATCTTTCCCTTCTCTAGTGGACTTTGCTATCCTTGGAACTACCAAAAGTCCAGTGTCATTTTTAATTTTAACAAGTGCAGTTTCTGTGCTATGGTGGGGCCTGAAACCTGACTGAAATTCTTCATACAGATGATTTTTTTGCAGGAAGGAGCTCAATTGATCAGACACAACTTTTCAAAAATTTTAGACATAAATGGAAGATTTAAAATGGGCCTATAATTTGACAGTTCACTAGGATCTAGTTGTGGTTTCTTAATAAGAGGTTTAATAACCACCCGCTTTAAAGGTTTTGGGACGTGACCTAAAGATAACGACGAGTTAATAATTGAGAAGCGGTTCTTCAGCTACAGGTAACAACTCTTTCAGTACTTTAGTGGGCACATGATCTAATAAAAATGTTGTTGGTTTAGATACAGTGATAAGTTTATTTAGCTCTTCCTGTCCTATAGTTGTTAAAGCACTGCAGTTTATCTTTGGGTGCGATGATTGAAACTGAAGTGTTAGACGCTGTAGAAACTACTTTTGCTATTCTATTTCTCATGTTATCTATTTTATCAGTGTTAATTTAGTCGCTGTGCTAAATAAAAACCTTGGATTGTTTTGGTTATTTTCAACGAGTTTATTGATACACTCGGCCCTGGGAGTTTTTAGAGCTTGTCTATAGCTGGACATACTGTTTTTCCACGCAAAGATATCTATATCTATATCAGTATGATCGGTTCCATGCGATATAATTAAATCTAGTGTATGATTAAAATGATGAGGGGGACGAGTTTTATAGTTTATAGTGAAAGTGACGTGACATACAGCCAAGTATGGTGACCCATACTCAGAATTCCTGCTCTGCTTTTAACCCATCCAAAGTGCACACACACAGAGCAGTGAACACACACACACACACACACACACACATTGTGAACACACACCTAGAGCTGTGGGCAGCCTTTTATGCTGCGGCGCCAGGGGAGCAGTTGGGGGTTCAGTGCCTTGCTCAAGGACACCTAAGTCATGTTATTGAAGGTGGAGAGAGCACTGTACATGCACTCCCTCCACCCACAATTCCTGCCGGTCCAACTCTCTAACCATTAGGCCACGACTTCCCTCTACTTATACAATTTGCAGTTTATCTGAAGATTGTTTTAAGTTCACTTAAATTAAAATTTGTCATATTTTTCAGAGCCTATTAACTTAAAAATAATGGCTTTCAATTATATTGTAATGTTGAAAGGATATAATTATTGGCAAAAAATTAGGAAAAATGTATTTAATTAATTTAATGGAGACATCAGTAACAAACTAAACAAGGTCTTCACGATTACTGGAAAGTAAGGTGGAAGGTGAGTTTGATCAAGGTTGGAGTTCATATCTTATCTTTTAATAGCTTAAACAGAATTCAGAAAACAGAGAAGCAGGTTTTAAATTTAGTATTTAGCATTTGTTTATAAGCGAGTGTTATAAGCGAGTGTTATAAACTCTTGGTATATAGAGAACATCTTTAAATTTGCAAAGACTAAAATCTCAAATCCAAAGAGATATTCTTTATAAAAGTTAAGAACTCATCCATACCCCAGCTCGTTCGAACACACACCCACATCTATGTCATTATGTGAGAAGATTTGCATAACACCGCCCAAATATTCAGGCAAAGAAGGCGTACCTTTTATTCTCATTGCAGTATTGTTGTTGCCGCCACCACCTTTGTTTGGCCTTCCAAAAGAGGATGATATCCACTCCGAAGCGTAGTCCAGCCCGGGGTCATCACATGTGGTTGCCTCAATGGTCGCTTCTTCATAGTATCAGCTGGCCACGCCGTTCTCAAGCAGGCCTCTGCTCACTCAAGGCTGTGGTGTGACACCGTTTCATTGAAGGTGTGGCAGAGGAGAAACAATACAGTATGTGGAGTACATCATGTTGAAAATGTTTTTTTGAACCTTAAACCACATAAACACATTTCAATACACAGAATAATGTTATTTTTAGCAGCTTCACGTGAGCCCTTTAAAGTATCATTTTATTACTTTGTTTCAATATACATTTTTTTATCCATTAATGACCATTTAAAACCCAATGAATCGTATACATTTTTATCATTTTTTTTTTTTTTTTTTTAAGTTCATCAATATCACCTCTGAAGAATCTGTGTAAATATACAGTACTTTCACACAAACTTGCCAATAGATTGAATATATAAAATATTTCAGAAGCTGCATCTGAAATGGTGTCTAACAAATTGTTGAATCCATTTTTTTAAGCCACTATTTTTAATTAGATTTAAATATTTAAACCACAACAGAATCTAAATCTAATTTATCCGTCACAAAGATCCATTATACACATTGTTAACTGCATTTTAATGTAACAGCATGTGCTTGTGTGACTTTATGAGCTCGACATATGCCCAGTTATATGCTGCATGTGTCTATTACAACATTAAGACCACAAAGCAGTTTATGATGAAGAATTCAAATGAGATATTCATGTGCAATATTACTGGGAAGCAAATTTTATTTTCCAAGAGAAAATTAGTTAAAACTTGTAATAAAAAGGACAAATACAGTCAATACAAAAGTGGTGATAAAACTTTACCAATCAACAAAAACAATGAGTTAAACTGCAGGTCTTAGTCATTACATAACCTCTATTGTAAAGTTTTACATTAAAAAGTTTTAAAGCCAATCATGCGGAGTTAAACATTTTAGAAAAGTCATACTAATATTGTTTGATTAAATTTATCAAAATTACATGATTTTCAAAAACACTAAACAAAAACACATTTTGACTTTAGAAGGTGTAAAAGGGGGAAAAAACTAAAAGAAAAACAATCATAATGATTATATTCAAATCTAGCAAGGGACAGTAATGTGTAATCTTTGAAACAAAACACTACAGAAACAAAACAGACAAATGTTTCTAGGTATCTGAATAATGTCTCATTCATTGGTATTGGCATCAGGGTACTGGGAGAGGTCAAAGGTCAGGACTTTACTGATGACACAGTCTCCTTGCTGTTAAGGAAAGGAAGACAATGAGTGACAAGCACATAAAGTCAAGTCACTTAAATTATACAGCGGTTTTCAAAAATACACACGGTTTCAAAGCAGCTTTACAGAATTCCATACTGTTCATGTACTGTTCTTGTATCATGTTAACTTCTTAATACCTTTAATTTCACATTAATATATCTGTATATAACATTAAACAATTTAGAGGTGGGTAGTAGTATTTAAACTAATGCCACTATATTTTACATCATAGTGAAGAACACAAGATGTTTGTGTGAATCTTACCTCTGGATAAACTCCGATCAGGGAGTCTGCTTTGGTGTAAAACTCCTCTTTGAGGGAGATAACTATAGCCTGGAAGTTCTGCTCTGACTGATCCTTGATGTAGTTTGCAACCTACACAAGACAACACACATGCACAGGACAATTTTCTATCATTATGACAGTATACAGTATGACTTGTTAATCTGTGTGCTTACCACTCAATTTCACCTCAGACTTTTTAGGTTATGACAATCAGGAGCTATGATTCTATCTTTGGTTAATGGTAATTAGCAAATGCACTGGTGCTCAGTTCACACAAACAATGATTCAGTCATTATTTTCTAACCCTTATGTCAATTCAAACCTATATGACCTGTATGATATTTTAAAGAAAGTCAATCTTTCGTTCATTATCTGGCTCGGCTCGGTGTTCATCTTCATTTCTCTCTTCACAGCAGTTTAGTCAGTGTACTGTTTGAGTACATGAATTACTCCGGGATATTGGTTTGTTTGAACTCAGAGGGAGTGTCAGCCACATTAAAAAAGTTGACAGCTTATTGTGGATTAATGCTTATTGGAGACGTGAACCATTTCAAACGATTCCGTTCGATTTGGTGAACTGGTTAAAGAAGATCCTGTTACATCGAGCGATTCGTTCGCAAACCGGATATCACTAAACTGCTGTGCTGTGAACACGCTCACAACAGATACGGAAGAGAAGACAATGATGAATAAAGTCGTAGTTTTTGCTATGTTTGGACCAAAATGTATTTTCGATGGTTCAAAAAATTCTAACTGACCCTCTGATGTCATATGGACTAACTACTTTGAAGATTTTTCTATTACCTTTCTGGACATGTACAGTATACCATACACACATTTTCAATGGAGGGACAGAAATCTCTCGGACTAAATCTAAAATATCTTAAACTGTGTTACCAAAGATAAAGGTAGGTCTTACGGGTTTGGAACGACATGAGGGGGAGTCATTAATGTTTGGTTTAAATGACACAGAACATCTAAAGTGAATTCTAATTTCATACTTACATCGCAGTCTATTCATTAATTAAAATAAAGTATAGTCAACCAAACATATAAAAGGTTACACTGGTTAGTTTAAATAAATAAAAACTCATTAATGCAAATTCTACAAATTCCTACGAGTCTGGGAATGACATAAAGGTGTTTATACATATACCGTATTTTCCGGACTATAAGTCACACTTTTTTTTCATAGTTTGGCTGGTCCTGCGACTTATAGTCAGGTGCGACTTCTTTATCAAAATTAATTTGACATGAACCGAGAGAAATGAACTAAGAGAAATGAACCAACAGTACAGCCGCGAGACGGTGCTATATGCTGCTCAGTCTATGCTACAGGAGAACTGGGCAGCACAGAGCGCCCTCTCGCGGCTGTAGCTGGTAATGTGAACTCTTGGTTCTTGGTTCTAAATAAATGTGACTTATAGTCCAGTGCGACTTATATAAGTTTTTTTCCTCGTCATGGCTTATTTTTGGACTGATGCGACTTATACTCAGGTGAAATTTATAGTCCGAAAAATATGGTACAATTTTTATTATTGGGTAAATCATTCTTTTACAATTATTTTTTTCTAAGAAGAATCAATAGATGTTGTTAAATGTACATCATATTGTAGTTACACTTAAGTGATTGTGTGTGACTTTTTTAAGCAGTCACCCTGGTGAAAAACAAACCTTGCCAATATTGGTATTGTCCAGGGCTGCATCAATCTCATCCAGCACAAAGAAGGGAGCTGGCTTATAGCTGTAGAGGTAAAGATATTGTGTCAGGAACTGCCTAATGAAGGGTGTGATTTGATATGAGAGTAAATATGTGCTGTACATACCTGTGAATGGCAAACAGTAATGCTAGAGCCGCCACAGTCTTTTCTCCTCCAGACAAGTTGTCCATGGGCCTGAATCGTTTGCCTGGGGCTACACAGTTATAGTTGATACCATCCAGATATGGCTCCTCTGGGTTCTCAGGGCCCAGAAACGCCTGACAAAACACACACATACACACACACACACACACACACACACACACACAGACACAATTATTATTATGTGCAAAAGCCACTCAAAAAAAAAAAAAAAAAAAGCTTTCTCACCCAAAATAAAGTGGTTTTAGTCTGGATAAAAAGCAACTAGCAGGACTGTAAAATGAATAGATGTGATTATGATCATTTGATAAATCCAAATGCTTCCATATTCATGATGCATTTGGATGTTAAACTAATATATATATATATATTTTTTTTTTTTTTTTTTTTACGTAAGCTAGATTTGTACTTTACACGGATTCGCACAAAGAAGTTTTTGCTTCACATAACAGCAGCGTGGAAGGGTATAAGGTCTATTTAAACTAACCAGTGTAACCTTTTATATGTTTGCTTGACTGTACTTTATTTTAATAATGAACAGACTGCGATGTAACTTTGAAATTAGAATTCACTTTAGATGTTCTGTGTCACTTATACCAAACACAAATGTTGCTGGTTGCTTTTTCAGTTAAATAGATTTTTATTTATCAAGTTGTATCTATTTCATTTAAATGTATATTTAAGTTTACATTTATGTTCCAACTGAATTTTAACCTGTGCTATATATTTAATACTTGGTCAGTTTCTTGATTTGCTTGGCTAACTTTGGATAAATATGTTATTTTAATACCGTGCAGTGCAGTGCACAAAATGATAATTCGAGAGATGGTTCATGTCAGTGTTCAATAAATTATGATATTAAGTTTAGAAATGTTGTGCATCCACTTACTGTTAGTGTGACATTTTAGCATGCAAATAAAGGGGAAAACTTCAAGATATCGGCCTTAAAATCAGCAGCTCATATCGGCTGACCCTGACCTCTAAACATTGGCATCGGTTATAGAAAAACCTGTATCGGCCGATCTCTATCCTGAACCCAAAATATATTTATTTTTTCCATAACGAATAGTCAAGAATATATATACTCATGTTTATGATCTTTGCTGAATAAAATGCTTCATTCTTTTTTTCGGAGGAAATCCAATAATAATGAAGGGAGACGTGAAAAACGGACATGTTTTCATATGGATTACTTTATCACAGAATATTTGTTTTCAGCAGCACTTGTTTAGTTTAAAAGTACACGTCAGGCTTTCTATAGATCTCTCTCTCATGTCTCTTCGTTGAGTATTCACTGTGTTACAGTTCATTTTAATGATGCGTGTCTAAATGAAGATCAGCGCAGACAAAGTCTGCAGACAGCACACCTTGTTTGTTATCTTTATTTTATAAGTGCACATAGTTTTGTTGTTCTTATGTCTGTATACAAAAAAGTAGACCCTTTACAGATTCGATTGATGTATTGCTCTTATCTGTATGATCAAAACTGAAAGTGTCATTTGAGTTCTTTTCGGGGTTATCAGGAGAAAATGCCTCAATGCCTATACACGTTAATCGACTTCAGAGGGTTAAGGTTGTGTAGTGGTTAAAGTTCATATAGCAGGTTAGAGACCCAGTGAGTCAATGTATAGAAAAATAATGTAGTATCTAGATTTAAAATCTTTAAAATCTTTAAATCTACTTAGAAATATGCTACTTGATGCTTCTAGAGGTGTTTTTGTGAGAAAATCTGAACAATGCCAAAACTGGAAGTGACATAATTCGAAAGAGTGCAGTAAAATTAAACAATAGAATAACAATAAAACACAATGACAGCATGGACTCTGGGGTTATACTCATATTACAGACTAATATCTGGCTTTATATACAATTATAAAACCGGCCAAGAGAGCAGGGAGATTATTCTAATAATGATTATTAATGTTTATCCGTGCCATTGATCCCGATGACCGAAAACTCGACTACAAATTACTTTGCTAAGAGGTCTTTGTGTTCGCGCAGAGAGAGAATGAGAATGGCTATTCATCAATTTTACTTCACAATAATATATATATATATATATATATATATATATATATATATATATATTTTTTTTTTTTTTTTTATGAAAAAAAAAAAAAAAAACCTCAACAGAGAGAACAAACTCCTCACAGATGTGTTTTTTTATTCACAATAAGACACAGAATACATAGAAAAACTGAATCTATAGGACTAATAGAGAATTACACTTTGTTTTTGTCACACCCTATTTCATAATTACTTTTAAAAGTAATTGTAGCCAAGTTACAGAGAAAAATTCATTTAGACTGTATTATAAATGTATATATATGTCGTTCCTACACAATTTTTCTACACATTGACTCACTGGGTCTCCAACCTGCTGTATGCACTTTAAGTACTTGTGAAGGAGGTGTATCCTTAGCTGCCTTTTTAAAGATGTGATTATTTGTTGATGTACTTTTAAGTACCTGGGCACTGCTGTTGCGGGACAGAGCTTTATATATCTCATCAATGTTGGTGGCCACAGACTCAAAGCAGGCGTTGAAACGGTCAAACCTCTCCTTCTTTATCTGTTCAAATGACTGCTTGGCTTTCTTCGCCCTCTTCCTGGCAGCTTCAAACTCTATGATGTTCAAACAAACAATAAAGACAGTTAATGAACATTAGGAATGCTGCAAACACAGACAAGCTGAGCGAGACAAGTGACAAGGTCCCACTCTATAAGGTTAAGCGTTTTAAAGGGATACTCAATAATGAAAACTGTCCCATAAATTACTCACCATCAAGCCATCCCAAACCCATTCTAAATCAGGTTTCATTGAAAATATCTTAATTTGTGTTTCAGAGTCAACCCTCTGGAGTCGATTAACGTGTAATAATTCCTTCATTTTCTCCTGATAACTCCGAAAAGAACTTAAATTACACTTTCAGTTTTAATCGTACAGATAAGAGCAATACATCAATCGAATCTGTAAAGGGTCTACTTTTTTTGTATACAGATATAATAACAAAACTTTGTGCACGTATAAAATAAAGATAACAAACAAGGTGTGCTATCTGCAGCCTTTGTCTGTACTGATCTTCATTTAAAAAAACGCGTCATTAAAATGAACTGTAACGCCGTGAATACTCAATGAAGTGACATGTCAACAAGCTTGACATGTCTACTTTTAAACTAAAAAAAAATTCTGTGATAAAGTAATCTATATGAAAACATGAGAAATGGATTTCCTCAGAAAAAAAAGAATGAAGCACTTTATTCAGCAGAGATCATAATCATGAGTAAGTCTCTTTTTATTTATTTATATTCTTGTACTAGTTTTCACATAACGTGTAAACATTTTACTAGTTAGACTTTTTTGATTTTTTTTTTCCAAACTATAATTCCTGACTAAATCTATAATCAATTACCATGAGATTAGATATAGATATTTATAAGAAACTGAAAAAAGCACAAATGTCAGGGCATGACAAAACATCTCCAGGCCCCAAAAATACCCTGAGACTCCAGAGGGTTAAACGGAAATCATGGGGGTAAGTACAGGGGCTGCTGGGTTAAATGCAGAGAATCAATTCCAAGTATGGGTTACCATACTTGGCAAATGTCACAACTTTCACTTAAAGAACAAAATGTAATTATTTTGTGAACTAACCCTTTAGTTCATTAAGTACACACATACTGAAGGGGAGAATTCAAATCTAAAATGTTTTCATAAGAATTTGTGTTGTGGGAGGGGAGAAAATATAATATTACTAGTATTATATACTAGCAATTCTGAACAAAAGCATGTTACATGTTGATGGTGGTTAGTGTAGCTCGGTTACGCACTAGATATGCTACCATTGTCCAGCTTCTGCTCTGTTAAATGTGCAGCCTAGGTACTGTCCGTTTCACTCAATCTACATAGTAGCATGCTGCAAAATTTATTCAAGACTCTTAAAACTATTTTTCACGTGAGATTTATTTTCTAAAAAAAATAAATCAGCTTTTATTCTCATGGCATGCATTTAAATTTTTTCATATAGGCAAGGAATGACTGACCGTCACTGGTCTCCTGGAATTTGTCTCTAACACTCTCTAGTTTCTCCATGGCTTTCATGTTGGGAGCACTGATTCTCTGCAGGATGCTCTGCTGCTCATTGAGTCTCTGATGCAATGTGTTCATCTCTGCCTTGATCTCCTCCTCTGACAGTGAGTCCTGCAAAGCATCAGTCACATCACATTCTCAACACACTATAACACTTGAGAGTAAACAGTAGTTTAATGATAGTGTAAAAGTGCAAGCACGGCTGTACTTTTAGGTCCTCTGACAAGCTGCTGTAGTCGATCTCGATAAGAGCTTCCTTGGCCAGGACGGTGCTAGATGTCTTCTGACTGCTGCTGAGGCTCTCCTCAGCCTGAGAACTGCCCTACAGCACAAACACAAGCAAGGATGTTAGGTGGGTTTATAAAATACCCTAGTAAAAAGTTGGTTGTCTTTAACATGATTAATTTCCACTTTGTAGAATGATCATGAAACTTTATATAAAAAAATGGTTTTATTTCATGAAAACTATAGAATGTGTTATTATAATAATGATAATTATAAGAAATACAATTTTCATTACTTTATCTTTTATATTTTAGATTATTTGCCTGGGATACATTTTTAAAAAGTTATGAACATACGCAGTTCATGGAGTAGTTGCCTTTTTCTGAGCTCCTCTCCTCTCCACTGACATTGCATATTGAATATTTATGTAATTTAAGTTCCGTCAATCCACTAAAGAGGCAATAATTATTTTTGGAGTGTTACTTTGTCAGTTGTTTTGAGTACCGAGTGCAATTTAAGTGTGTGGAGAGTGTGTGTGGCAGGGGGGGCGTGGTTTAGCGAAGTCTGCAGCGGGAGAGAGGATCAGGAGACGAGCGGTAAGTGAGTGGTTTGGGCAGAAATTATTATCACCTGTTTCTTGTTCTAGTAATTGGCGTGGAGAGGGTATAAAACGCCAGGGGAGACGGAAGCAAGAGAGAGAGAGTCGGACTGCTGGCGGAAGCCGAGACCGGAAACCGGAAGCCGGAAAGCGAAAGCTCCGAGTGAACGCAGCAAAATAGAAGTCACCATATGGTGTTAGAAAACCTTTGTTTTATTTTCATTAATAAATTGACGTCAGCAGTCCAGCCGACCCCTTGTCCTCTTCCTTACCCACACGAACTCACAACACTGGTGCCGAAACCCGGGAAGGAAGACGGACCGACGCCGCCGCCATGCAAAGCCCGTCCTCCACGCCGCTTGCGGACATCATCTCTTCCCTCGCGGTCCTCCACCGCGAGCAACACCAGGCGCTGCTGGATCTGAGGACCGATCAGGAGCGACGGTTCCAGGCCATCGTCCAGGCCCAGCAGGAGGACCGCGAGAGGTTCCGGGGCTGGTTCGATCGGGAGGTTCGCGCTGAGGCCGCCGGGCCGCCCGCCATGCACCTGCCACTGCACAAGATGGGGGCCCAGGATGATCCGGAGGCCTTCCTGGAACTTTTTGAGAAGGCAGCCGAGGCCTGCGGGTGGCCCCGGGAGCAGTGGCCGGTGCGCCTCATTCCCCTGCTCTCCGGCGAGGCCCAGGTGGCCGCACAACAACTTCCAGTGGCGAACCTCCTGGTCTTCGACGACCTGAAGAGGGCCATCCTTCAGCGGGTCGGCCGATCGCCCGAACAACACAGACAACGCTTCCGCTCCCTGGACTCGGGCGAGGCCGGCCGACCCTTTGCGTTGGCCCAACAGCTCCGGGACTCCTGCCGCAAGTGGCTACTGGCCAAGGGAAGCGACGTGGAGCGAGTCGTCGATCTGGTGGTGCTGGAGCAGTTCATCACTCGGCTCCCCAAGAAGACGGGTCCAGTGCCACCGCCCCGCGTCGCTGGAATCGGCCATCCACCTGGCGGAGGACCACATGGTGGCGTGCCCAGGGGTCGGCACACCCCCACCTACTAACTCTCTCTCCCCTTCTCTCTCTCCCCCTTCTCTCTCTCGCCCTGTCCCTCTCCCTAGGTCCCGTCCACCTGGCCCTCCTCGTGTCCCGCCCCGGGGGCGGAGCGGGACGGACCAAGGCCGTTTCGCGAATACAAGGGCCCCGCCCAGGGGGGCGGTCCTCGGCGCTGCGGGAGGGGACAGTACTTCCGTCTCCCCGCTCTCTCCACGCCAATTCCCCTCTCCACTCCCTGCCATTGGGGCGGCGGGTAGGTCTGGGCTGGCCTGTTGGCGTTGCGGGGACCCGGAGCATTTCGTGGACAGGTGTCCTGTGATGGAGGTGGAGATGATGGTCCGGGTCCCGGACGACCCACGGGCCACCCCCGGTCAGGCTGGCGAGTACCAAATACCCGTGAGTATCAAGGGGGGTACATATCCGGCCTTGGTGGATTCAGGATGTAACCAAACCTCGATCCATCAAAGCCTGGTTCAACCGGGGGCGTTGGATACAAGCCGCGTGGTTAAGGTGCGGTGTGTACACGGGGATGTGGTGGAATATCCGGTCGTCCCAATTTGGATTCAATTTCGGGGACAAAAACATAGTGTGGAGGTGGCGGTTAGTCCCCACCTCCGGCATCCAGTAATTTTGGGGACGAACTGGCCCGCGTTTACGGTTTTATTGGGGTCGTTATGTGCGGATGCCTCTTGGGGAAATAAGGCACGGAAGGAGACCGCGCGGGTGCAGGTGGGGGAAACTGAGCCAGGACCGCTGGGGCCGGCTTCAGGGGAACCGAGCGGAATCGGGAGACTAACTCTCTCGGAGCACGATGACTTTCCCCTGGAGCAGTCTCAGGATGAGACGCTAAAACATGCGTTCCAACAGGTCCGCACCATCGATGGCCAGCCTCTCCGACCGGCCCTTCCGCTCTCCTATCCCTATTTTGCCATCTTAAAAGACCGGTTGTATCGAGTGACCCAAGACGCTCAGACAAAAGTAAATACAACCCAGTTGTTAGTTCCAAAGAGCCGCAGGGAAATGCTTTTCCATGCAGCTCATTCTAATCCTATGGCGGGCCATTTGGGACAGGCAGCCACACTAAATCGCCTCATGACCCGATTCTTCTGGCCGGGCATTCATGACAACGTGCGCAGGTGGTGCGCGTCTTGTCCGGAATGTCAGTTGGTGAGCCCACCGGCCGCCCCAAAAGCGCCGTTGCGCCCTCTCCCATTAATGCAGGCCCCCTTCGAAAGAATTGGTATGGACCTCATCGGGCCATTAGAGCGATCGGCACGAGGACATCGCTTTGCATTAGTCATAGTTGATTATGCAACACGATATCCTGAAGCAGTGGCCCTCCGCAACATTTCCGCTAAAAGTGTTGCGGATGCCCTGTTTCGTCTTATCTCCCGGGTGGGGGTTCCGAAAGAAATCCTTACTGATCAAGGCACGGCGTTTATGTCACGTACGCTACGCGAACTATACGGATTGTTGGGCATTAAGTCGATTCGAACCAGCGTCTATCACCCACAAACGGACGGCCTGGTCGAACGATTTAATCGCACTCTTAAATCCATGATCCGTAAGTTCGTTCAGGAAGACGCCAAAAATTGGGATCGGTGGCTAGAGCCCTTGTTATTCGCTGTGCGAGAAGTCCCACAAGCCTCCACGGGGTTTTCCCCCTTCGAGCTTCTCTATGGACGCCAGCCCTGGGGGGTGCTTGACGTTCTGAGAGAAACTTGGGAGGAGGGACCATCTCAGGGCAAAAACGAAATTCAATACGTACTGGACTTGAGAACAAAACTCCACACATTGGGGCGGCTATCAAGGGAGAATTTGTTACAAGCCCAGGACCGCCAGAGTCGGCTGTATAACAGGGGAACTAGGTTACGCAAATTTGCACCGGGAGAGAAAGTACTTGTATTACTCCCAACGTCGAGCTCCAAATTATTGGCTAAGTGGCAGGGGCCGTTTGAGGTCGCACGCCAAGTCGGGGATCTCGATTATGAGGTAATACGGTCCGATAGGAACGGGTCGCATCAGGTTTACCATCTCAATCTCCTTAAAAAATGGAATGAGGCGGAATCAGTGATGTTGGCAACGGTGATTGGGGGGGAGGATGATCTCGGGCCAGAGGCGAATCTCAAACCACAATCCCTCGCCCTGGTGGAGATCACCTCTCGCCATGCCAACTCACTGATTTAACGAAGTTACAGGCAGATTTTGCCGATGTCTTTTCGCCCCTACCGGGCCGTACTAACCTCATTCAGCACCATATCGAGACCGAGCCGGGCGTGTTAGTTCGCAGCCGGCCGTATCGCTTACCTGAGCACAAGAAAAAAGTAGTTCAGGCTGAATTAGGCGCTATGCTTGACATGGGGGTAATAGAAGAGTCCAACAGTAACTGGGCGAGCCCGATAGTTTTAGTTCCGAAAACGGACCGGTCCGGTTCTGCGTGGATTATCGCAAGGTGAATGCTGTGTCGAAGTTCGACGCGTATCCAATGCCACGAGTTGCTTGATCGGTTAGGCACGGCTCGCTTTTATTCGACATTGGACTTAACGAAGGGTTATTGGCAGATCCCCTTGTCTCCATTATCCCGAGAGAAAACAGCTTTCACAACGCCGTTTGGTTTACACCAATTTGTTACCCTTCCCTTTGGCTTGTTCGGGGCGCCTGCAACCTTTCAGCGCCTCATGGATAGAATCTTGCGGCCCCATGCGGCATATGCGGCTGCCTACCTGGATGATATCATTATATTCAGTAATGATTGGCAGCGGCATATGCAGCATCTGAGGGCTGTTCTGAGGTCGCTGAGAGGAGCGGGCCTCACGGCCAACCCAAAGAAGTGTGCGATTGGGCGAGTGGAAGTAAGGTATCTGGGCTTCCACTTGGGGCATGGACAGGTGCGTCCCCAAATTGATAAGACAGCCGCTATTGCGACCTGCCCACGTCCCAAGACCAAAAAGGAGGTGAGGCAGTTCTTGGGGCTGGCGGGATATTACAGGCGGTTTATTCCCAATTATTCGGACCTCACCAGCCCCTTGACTGACCTCACTAAAAAGGAGGTGCCAGATACGGTCCAGTGGACGGAGCCGTGTCAACAGGCTTTTACCCAGGTCAAGGCTGCTCTATGTGGCGGGCCGTTATTACACTCTCCTGACTTTTCTCTCCCTTTTCTGTTGCAGACAGACGCGTCGGACAGGGGGCTGGGGGCGGTCCTGTCCCAGGAGATAGAGGGGGAGGAACGGCCGGTGCTGTACATTGGCCGCAAGCTCTCAAAGAGAGAGGCTAAGTACAGCACCATTGAAAAAGAGTGCCTGGCCATCAGGTGGGCCGTCCTCACCCTCCGCTATTATCTCCTGGGACGGGAGTTCACCCTCTGTTCGGACCACGCTCCGCTGCAGTGGCTCCACCGCATGAAGGATACCAACGCGCGGATCACTCGTTGGTATCTAGCTCTTCAGCCTTTTAAATTCAAGGTGGTCCACAGGCCGGGTGTTCAGATGGCGGTGGCTGACTTCCTCTCCAGAAATGGGGGGGGGGGGGGGGGGGGGGGCTGCAGGCCGGACGGCTCCCCGGCCTGAGTCGGGCGGTGGGGGTATGTGGCAGGGGGGGCGTGGTTTAGCGAAGTCTGCAGCGGGAAAGAGGATCAGGAGACGAGCGGTAAGTGAGTGGTTTGGGCAGAAATTATTATCACCTGTTTCTTGTTCTAGTAATTGGCGTGGAGAGGGTATAAAACGCCAGGGGAGACGGAAGCAAGAGAGAGAGAGTCGGACTGCTGGCGGAAGCCGAGACCGGAAACCGGAAGCCGGAAAGCGAAAGCTCCGAGTGAACGCAGCATAATAGAAGTCACCATATGGTGTTAGAAAACCTTTGTTTTATTTTCATTAATAAATTGACGTCAGCAGTCCAGCCGACCCCTTGTCCTCTTCCTTACCCACACGAACTCACAACACTGTGTTTTGTCACTTTGTTGTTCTTGCAAATAAAACACTGACACAATTATAAACAAGTACATTAATATTCACAATAACATCGGTTGATTGAATAATTCAGTAAATATAATTCCTTTATTTACCTTTGTAAAGAAATCTGATTGCTCACTGCTGTCTTTACCAAGGACACCTGTGTTGGCCACCAGCTAAACTAAAGGGAGGGGTAAGCGGGGGACTGAGCCTTTGGCTGCAATTCACATCTCACCGCTAGATGCAGCTAAAATTTACACACTGCAACTTTAAGTAGTGTTAAGAGGTCATATTGCAAATGAATCTTTTTTTATGAGGGAGAAATTTGGCTCATACCCTTAAGGTGGAAATTTCAACAAACTAAAAATTATCTGTAGGGTACTTTGGGATAAATACACACTCTGGCGACATCCAAGAACAATTTAAAATATTTTATCATTGCATTGTATGGCACCTTTAAAGTTCAAAATTACAAATAGTATCTACATAACTAATTTCAAGCTTAAATTTTATATTAAAATAATTTTAAGCCTATGAAAACACAAACTCAGTCAAGTGTCCAAACTTCTGATTGGTGGTTCATGAGTTTGAGAGATTATGCTGTCAAGGCCTGCCACACACCTCTTCCTGGCTGATGTCATCCATAGTTCCTGATCGGAGGGGAAGTCTGATGTCCTGCATCTTACAAGCCTGCAGTAGATTGTGTCTGTCACTACGTTTTTGCTCCAGCTTGGTCTCAATGGCTGTAACCTCCTTCTGCAGCTGCGTCAACTCCCTAGCCAAACACAAACATTTTTCCTCACATCATCATACTCATTTTCTCGAAAAATATCCATGCATGTCTAGAATTAAAAAATGAAAGTTCTCACTTGTTGGCACCCCCCAGTTTCTTGCGGATCTCCTCCATGTCATGATTTTTATCATTAACCTCAGATTTCTTGGCCAGGTGCTGGTTTTTCAGATCCTGCAGCTGTGCCATGGTTTCATCAATGATCTTCATGTTCCTTTGCTCTTCCTGTTAAAAAATATTAAATGAAATTCAATGAGATCAAACATTATTTCTATGCTTAATAGAGAGTATCATTATGATAGTACCGTATTTTTCGGACTATAAGTCGCACCTGACTATAAGTCACAGGACCAGCCAAACTATGAAAAAAAAGTGTGACTTATAGTCCGGAAAATACAGTATCTGAAAGTTGTCTACCTTCTTGAGTCTCTCTATCTCATTCTCATCTTTCTTGACCGTCTGTTCCCACATGATCACCTTCTCCTGGTCTTCCTTAAGCTGGTTCTTCTCATAGTCCAGCTGGATAGCCAGACGCGTCTTCTGAGTCTCAAATTCCAGGCTACCCAGGAGTTTGGGGAAAGGATTAATCATCAGTTCCATCAACTATTTGCATCTGACCATAACAGTTTAGTACTCCCTACAAATTCTTAATGACAGACTTAAAATAATAATAAAGATAATTCCACATTAAGGTAGGGCTGCTCGATTATGACAAAAATCATAATCATGATTATTTTGGTCAATATTGTAATCACAATTATTTAACACGATTATGAGGGGGCCATATGACCAAAACTTAATGAGTGATTTATTTAAAGAAAGTGATACATATCAAATATGTATTTTCTGTAATATACGGTTGCTATGACATCTACATTGTAGAGACCAGCGGAATTTGAAACAAACAAAAAGTCCACAAAATTATTGAAAATTACTGAAAATAATCAAATTGTTTAAAAAAAAAAAGCAAAGGACAAATACAATAGACTAAAAAGATACCAATGAAACAAACTTTAATGTTTATTTTATGCAAGTCTTAAGCAGTTTACAGCCTACTACAGAAATTAATAATCAATTGTAAAATAAAACAGCAGTCTTCACTGTAAGAATTAAACTTTTTTGTTTCTTAAAGCTACAAAAGTCCTTCACTCAAGAGCAGTGTGATTATAAATTTGTCTTTTGTTGTTTGATTAATAAACACAGTCACAACAGGAAAATACCCCACTGTTACTTTAAGAGCCGCACGGATCCAAATTACCGTAACACACGTATTTTCATTCTCAACTCTTGACGTTCATTTATTATATGACCGACGAAGGTATACATGAATAATAACTAAGCGCAGCATTTTGACACAATTTTGCATTTATTTGAGCGTTTAGGCGCGCGCCTTGAGCTAAATGGTGACTTTACATGTCCGTGTTCCATCTCTAAGCACATATCTCTTCCTTAGGAGCAGCGAAAGTTCTCTTTCACGCTTTTAAAAACATTAATAAATAGACTTTTATAAATAAAGCATGTCCCATTATGCAAATGTCATGTAACACGATTTTACTGATTTGCACGGGAAATTGGGCTTTAATGGAGGAACGAAAGCGCAGCGCTGCAAAAAGAGGGCAGAATGGGGCACTAAATCTCGATTATAGGATTTTCATGATCATTGGAGGCCAAAATCTAAATCGAACCATTTTTTCAATTAATTGCACAGCCCTACATTTGGGTGGAAAATGTGCAGAATTATATATATTTTTAAAGATCAATGTTTTTTTTTTTTTTTTATGACCTCACCGTTTCTTTGCAATCTCATTCTGTCTCTTTACTTTCTCTTCTTCAAATTCACGAATGTTACGAACTCCAATCTCTTCACAGAACTCTACAAAAACCTCATCCTCCACCTGGAATGAAAGACAAACATCAACAAGACTGAAGACAGGTGATAAATTAACCAAAGTAAAGTTGTTTTTAGATAACGGTGCTGTGTCCTACCAAGTTCATGCGGTCTTTCAGGTCTTTCATCTCTCTCTCTCGTGACTGTATGATTCTCTTAATGTCATTAATGCGTGGACCAAAGTTAGCAAGTTCACTCTCCAGCTTTGACTTTTCCTGAAATTACCCCAATAAAAAAATGTGTGACAAATATATCTACTGCATTTAAGTCATTTCTGATGAGAAAAGTATACAAGCAGCAAAACAGATGAGTTCTGACTAATTTTAGATTGGATGGGCCACATTCAAAGCTGTTACAAAATGCCATTAAACACACAGCTGTGACTGAACACCAATTAAACTCACTTTTTTATGTATTAAGTGGCAATGCTATTACATCATAAAATAATTTTTGTTAACACTTTACATTAAGGTTCTAATATTATTATAATTGAACATTTGGATCTTATTTCTTCCACTTTTTATAAAAGCAATTAGCAGCATTTTGGAACAACACAAGTTGACTAAGCGGTGGGTACCTGCATGTTAAGGGACAGGTGTCTGGTCTTGGTTTGCTCCAGATCACTCTGAGAGTATTTAAGTCTCATCTGCAAACCATGAGCTTGAGACTGCACCTGACGCAGCTCTGCCTCCTTTCTTTTTGCCTTCATTTGCTCCTGATATTCACACATAGACATCAATCCAATCAGTCAATGTCAAATTTTCTTGCTCATATCACATTAAGCATCACTCGGTTTCAGAAATTACTTACTTTGAGCTCGTCTGTGAGCTTCTCCTTTCTGTCTTTCAGTTTATCAACAGCTTTCTCATCCCAACGCCGAGCTTTGGCCTTCAGATCACTGGCACCTCCAGAGATCACTCCAGACTTCTGGAATAATGTCCCATCTAGAGCCACAGTCTAAAAAATAACATCCAGAACCAATAAACTGAGTAATTCTTGTCTAAGAAATAATCACCACACAATTCAAGGTGGTGGTACAGGCTTTAGACAGTACATTTATGGACTCCTTTCCATACTCCAGTCACCAACAATCGAATGCATAATACACTCAAAACCTATCAATAGCTGTATTTTTTGTGATGTGATTTTCTTCCTTTGTACCTTGTGTCTGTATGGTCCTCCAAAGGCAATCCTGCGAGCATCCTCCACGTTCTCACAGACCAGGGCATTTCCACAGGCATACTGCAGGGCTTTCTTAATCTGTGGTGGCTCATATCGAATTACATCAATCACCAATTTAGCTCCACGTAGCTCACGCAGTTTCTCATCTGTGGGCCTGACCTGTTGAGGACATTATAATACATGATCCAAGTGGCTCAAGCACAACACACTCAGTGAAAACTAAATCCAGTGACATCACCTCCAGGTAGTCGAGGGGCAAGAAGGTCTCGGGTTCCCCACGCTGCTCTTTTATGTACTGGATACAGTCACGACCCGTCTTCTCAGAGTCCACAATGATGGCATCCATGTTTTTGCCCAGAACTTTAGTAACAGCAATCTGAAATTTCTTCTGTGTGGGTTGGCACAGGTCAATCAGTCTCCCGTACTGGAAAATGAAATAACCATATGTGAGCATCCAGCTATATTATACACAAAATTTAAATGACACTGGAAACAGTGAGGAATCACTTCTCACCACTGATCCAGGATACAGCCTCTTGATACTCTCCAGAATCTCAGCCTTGCGCTGTTGTCTGCTGTTCTCCTGTCTGTCAATACGAGCATCACCCAGCTGCTCCATCACCTGCATAAGTCATAGTCAGAGTTTACATCAGTTACATAGTTACTGATGCACACCTCGACAAAGCTATCATTCCTGGCATGGATTTGAATACTGAATCTATTAGGTTAGGTTAAAAGAACATTACTCAGGTTTCAAAAAAAAAAAAAAATGCAACAGAAGGACACTCCTGCTTTATCCCTGTACATGAATCAGCACTATACTTTTTAGGCATTACAAAAAGGTGGAATGAAAAAAAGGCATTAAAAACTTCTCAGAAGACAATTAGTTGCTTTCAGAGATGTACTCATATAAAGCCACTCCAACAAAATCTCCTCATTCACTCAAATGTGCAATTTCTATTTTTTTATTTTTAAGAGACCACCTGAAGAGACCATCAAAATTTGCATTCTTTGTATTGAGAAACGTAAGCAGCCCTGTGTCACCAGACTATTTGCCTAATCTTCACATAACTTTAGACCTCTGTGGATAAACAAAGCAAGAGGCCTTGGAGGGGAAACTGTTCTGGGTAATCTCGGTGGAAACGCAGCTTATGATATAACTGCATTTTTGTAAATGTATAATGAAGTATTTTAGCGCTTCCCTTTCTGAACTCTTACCTGGTTTAGCTCCATGTTGATCTCATCTATTCTTCGTTTGGCCTGTTCCACCTCTTCTGTGAGCTCCTCCTCCATCCTCTTCTGCTCATCCAGCGACTGTCTAGAAATGACATGCAATGACATGCACTAACAGTTGTCTGCCATATCAGATGTAACTTTGTGAAGTGTTTGTACCTGCTAGTGGTGATGTAATCCTCCAGCTTCTCAATGCGTTTCTGGTTCTCTTCAATCTCTCTGATCTTCTGCTTAATCTTGGCCTATCGATAACAACAATCACAACAAATCAAGCTGCTCTGTTGTTTATTTTACTGTATAATTAAGTCTGCAGAAACTTTTTGCACCTCTGTTTCTATTTTCTTCCTCTCCTCCAGGTCCAGACGGTCCTGGTCAGCTTTTTGGTCTCTGTTGAATTTCTCCAGCTCCTGAGCCAGTGTAGCAGCTCGCTTGCTTGCCTCCTCCTTCAGACGGTGATATGCCTTAACCTAAACACAAACAATGACAACAGCAACTTAAACTCAGTATTTTTAACTGCACGGTTAAAGAAGCTGTTATTAAAATTTGTTCAGGATGTAAAAGCAGTATAGAGCATTTTAGCCTTTACTGATTGTAAACTTATATTTGTGCAGCTTTATCTTTAAGAAAAGCAAGTAACTGGCAAGATTAAACAGGTTATTTTTATAACAAACAATTGTTTTTCACACTAATTTTCCTTTTATGGCAAAATTATTTTATTCCTAAAAAAGGTCTTAAAAATTAAATATCTGAATAATATCTTGAGGTGTATAAAATGCGCAGACAACAGAAAACTTTAGCACACAATCATAGGCAGTTGGCCAACTGTCGCACTAGAGTGGTCTATCAAAATTCAATTGCACAGGCAAATAAATATGCTGCATTTATCACAGTATAGAACCCTTTTTCAGCTGTACCTGGTTCTCTTCCAGCTGTAGATCTTGGCCCTGACTTTGAGCCTCCTCCTCCATTCGTTCCTCAAACTCCTGTCTGGCCATCTCCACTGCCCCCTGTTCACGGTCTAGCTCCTCCATGTCTGCCTTGCGTTTTTTGTAGCATTTCTGGGCATTCTGCAGTGATTTACGAGCAGCCTCTAGTTTCTTGATCTTGTGAGAAGTGTTCTCCTTGGCTTTAATGTACAGAGGCCTTTTCTGATTAAGCTCTGCATCCTTCTCCCTGTCAACATTTAAAACAAAATGAATTACTTTTTATTAGCTGGGTTCTAATCACATATTATCATGTGTGATCAATCAGAGACTAATTCTCATCTTCTTGGCCTACCCTGATCCATTCTGCAAAAGCTCAGGACTAATTTCAGGGCATGTTAGAACTTACAAATGCTCTGCTTGTTCAGGTGAGGACTAGAATCTGCCAATAATATTGTCCTATGACTCAGCTTGTGATCTCTCAATTTGTCATTGATTACATTTTGATTACATAAAAGATGTGGGAAGACTTCAGCGAAGAAAAATATGCACTCAAACTGATATGGCAATATTGACACAATCCTTAACTTGGCAGGGGACGGGGCGGTATTGAAACACCAAAAAACACAATGCACTGGGACAGCTAATCAATCACAACACATTTCATATTTTTGGTACGAGGGCCTTCATCAAACCTGGAACTAACAGTCGTTTGTGCAAGGCTGGGGAGAAAGTTATTTTAATAATCTAATTTTTGGAAGCAATCAAAAACAACAAAAAGAGCAATGAAATATAAGTGCTATAACAAGTCTCAATTAGGTTAACACAGTACACATATCGTAGGCTTTTAAATAATATAATAGTCTAATAGTCTATCTGGACTTCTGACTGACTTGACATTTATAGACTGCGGGTATCGCTGTTGGACAGTGTTTTCTCTGCTTCCTGTTGGCCTGCTGTAGCTGATCGTAGCTCCATGTAGCGTTTTTTCTTTCTAGAATCTTTATCTTACAATCACTCTCTGTTTTTTTACGTGATAAAATATAACTTAACTCACACCATATTTCTGATATTATCGATCAATCTTATCAGATTAATTTTGATTGTTCACTTTTATTTAAGATCTGTGAGTGCAGTACATCTGCATTGCATTAGCACTCGTTAGCTTGTCATTAGCGTTTTCATTCGATCCTATCGCTGTTTTCTTTTCTCCTCTCCTCTCCTCTCTCTCAATCCAGTTCATTAAACAACTGTGGTAAGAATATTTTATCAAGCACGGTGAGTAATGGCTTCTCCTGCTCTTGCCACATGTACAGTTTATCTATCTCTGTCGCAGATGAGGGATTCACATGTGATAAATGCAGGGAAATAGTTAGGCTGACAGAGAAGATTTCAGAATTAGAGACACGCATTCAAACTTTAATTGAGGACAGTAAGAATGTTAGGGCTCTAGATACGGCTTTGAATGCGTCTAATTCAGGGATTCCTGTACATTGTTTGGTTCCGGCAACAGAGCCCCTGCAGCAGGGCAACTGGGTGACAGTGAGGCCAGAACACCGCTCTTCTGTTCCAAAAAAAAAAGACATTAAACAGGTTCTCCCCACTCAGTGATGCACCCACTGAGAAACCTGATGAAAGTGCTCTAGTTATTGGTGATTCTATTGTACGGAACGTGAATATAGAGACACCAGCCACCATAGTCAAATGTTTACCGGGAGCCAGAGCGCCTGACATCTTGGCAAATTTAAAAGTGCTGGCTAATGCTAAACGTAAATACAGTAAGATTGTTATTCATGCCGGCACTCTTCGCCAGTCGGAGATGACTAAAAATAACATTAAAGAGGTGTGTGAACTTGCAAGCACGATGTCAGACACTGTAATATGCTCTGGTCCCCTCCCTGCTTACCGTGGTGACGAGATGCATAGCAGATTGTCATCACTCAATGGCTGGATGTCTAAGTGGTGCCCACAGAATAACATAGGTTTCATAGACAATTGGATGAGCTATTAGGGCAGACCTGACCTGTTGAAAAGAGATCATCACTCCTGGGGTGGCACCACTCTTCTCTCTAGAAATATGGCACACAGTCTTAGAGTTTATACTTGACTAACTGGGGACCAGGTAAGGAAGCAGAAAGACTGGCTAAACTGACCGTCTGCTAGCTGCCGCACGTCACAGAGGTCAGCTAATTCTCAGGACAGAGACTCTTTCACCTAGATATCACACTATAGAGACTGTGTCTGTTTCCCGAACTAGAAAATACAAAAAAAAAATGTCCAAACCAAGTTAATATTAACAATTTAATTGAGGTTCAACAAATAAAAATCAGATGCAATACGGATAAACAACTGATAAAGCTTGGCTTATTATATTTCAGATCCCTTTCAACGAAAACACTTTTTGTAAATAATATGATCAGTTCATAATCTAGATATGCTCTGTTTGACAGAAACCTGGCTAAAACCTGATGATTACATTATTTAAAATGAGTCCACCCCGCAAGATTACTGTTATAAACATGAGCTGCGTCTAAAAGGTAAAGGGAGAGGTGTTGCTTCAATTTATAACAACGTTTTCAGGATTTCCCAGAGGGCAGGCTTCAAGTATAACTGGTTTGAAATAATGGTGCTTCATATAACATTATCCAGAGAAACAAATGTTAATGATAAATCCCCTATTATGTTTGTACTGGCTACTGTAAACAGGCCACCAGGGCACCATACAGACTTTATTAAAGAGTTTGGTGATTTTACATCCGAGTTAGTTCTGGCTGCAGATAAAGTTTTAAAAGTTGGTGATTTTAATATTCATGTTGATAATGAAAAAGATGCATTGGGATCAACATTTATAGACATTCTAAACTCTATTGGGTTAGACAACACGTTCAGGACCTACTCATTGTCGAAATCATACTCTAGATTTAATACTGTCACATGGAATTGATGTTGATAGTGTTAAAACTATGCAGCCAAGTGATGACATCTCAGATCATTAATTAGTTGTGTGCAAACTTCATATAGCCAAAAATTATACTTCTTGTTACAAGTATGGAAGAACCATCACTTCTACCACAAAAGACTGCTTTTTAAAGAGCCACACAGATGGGAAATCAAAAATTACCTGTATTACAGTGTATGATATAGCTGTCCATCAGTGTAAACAATGTGCAAATAATTCAACCAAAAAGTACACGATTTATAAAGTTATTGGCTTCTAAAGTAAGGAGTCGACTCTGAATCGCTGAAACGAGTCGTTATAGATTTCAAATATTTTGCCCATCTCTATGTACGTCACTAGGAACACTTTGCATAATAATCTCCGCCTACCGTCTGGGACGAAACTGAACTCTGACCTGCCCCACCCCCCCACACAGACGCTCTGGTTGGTGTGAGAGCACCATGTCGAGGAGACAGTGTGTTTTTAATTGTAAAGGCAAGTTTGTTTTATTTTCACTGCCAAAGAATGAAAATCAGAAGAACCAATGGCTAAAATTCATTTTCACCTCAATACCAGAGCAGTACAACAAATCCCTTTTTCACTGATGACTGCTTTTCTAATCTCGGTGAGTACAGCGGGATTTTCAAAGCGTTTGGCCATAAAAGATGGTTCATTACCAACTTTGTTTAGAACAACGAGCATCTCCGAATTACAACGCGAAGTGTGATTATGAAGTTATGTGTCTGTTTTCTCCCGAGCGTCTTATCAGTATGTGTGCTGTCTGCAGCCTTTGCTGATCATCATGTACAAACACGTCATTAAAATGAAGTGTAACTGCGTGAATACTCAATGAAGAGACATGAGAGAGATATCTATAGAAAGCTTGACATGTCTACTTTAAAACTAAACAAGTGCTGCTGAAAACAGATATTCTGTGATAAAGTAATCCATATGAAAACAACGCGATGCCTGTTTTTCATGTCTCCCTTCATTATATATAATGAGACCACGCCCCCGCGCTGAAGCGCTATTCAGATTCAAACTGAAGCACGCGGCTTGAATACACCCACACAGAAGAAAAAGCAGACTGTTCAAGTTTTTTATTTTACTGTTTGCTTTGCGGTGAGAGGAATAAGACATAATTCACCCCAAACAGATGCTAACGCATTGTTTACCGTGGAGGTGTGTGCGGAACAACCAATCCAAACTGCTTATGATAGTTGACCAATCAGAACACAGTATGCTACCGAAAGGTGGGGTTTAAGGAAACCGAATCTTTTGAACAGTTTCGTGCGAACCGTTTGGGGATCTCTGAGAATTGAGGTAATTTTAAAATGATATTTTGACAAAATGACAATGTTTTTTAACCTTGGATGGATTTAAACCTAATGTACAGGACTTATAAACCGTGATATGAAGCTTAGAATTTTCATCTTACTGGCTCTTTAAGTTATCTTCCTGATGTATCCAAATTCCTTAGCATCTCCAAAACCTCAGATCAACTTGATGATGTAACACAAACTATAGACTTTCTCTTTTCTAGCATTTTAAATACAGTTGCTCCTTTTCACTTAAGGAAGGTTAAGGAAACCAGTATAACACCATGGTATAATGAGCATACTCGCACCTTAAAGAGAGCAGCCCGAAAAATGGAGCGCAGCTGGAGAAAAACAAAACTAGAGCTATTTCTTATTGCTTGGCGGGAAAGTAACCTATCCTACAGAAAATCATTATAAACTGCTAGATCCGATTACTTTTCTTCTCTTTTAGAAGATAACAAACATAACCCCAGGTATTTATTCAATCAATCAATCAATCACCTTTATTTATATAGTGCTTTAAACAAAATACATTGCGCCAAAGCACTGAACAACATTCATTTGGAAAACAGTGTCTCAATAATGCAAAATGATAGTTAAAGGCAGTTCAGCATTGAATTCAGTTATGTCATCTCTGTTCAGTTGAAATAGTGTCTGTTTTAATTTGCAATCAAGTCAATGATATCGCTGTAGATGAAGTGACCCCAACTAAGCAAGCCAGAGGCGACAGCGGCAAGGAACCGAAACTCCATCGGTGACAGAATGGAGAAAAAAACCTTGGGAGAAACCAGGCTCAGTTGGGGGGCCAGTTCTCCTCTGACCAGACGAAACCAGTAGTTCAATTCCAGGCTGCAGCAAAGTCAGATTGTGCAGAAGAATCATCTGTTTCCTGTGGTCTTGTCCTGGTGCTCCTCTGAGACAAGGTCTTTACAGGGCATCTGTATCTGGGGCTCTAGTTGTCCTGGTCTCCGCTGTCTTTCAGGGCATTAGAGGTCCTTTCTAGGTGCTGATCCACCATCTGGTCTGGATACGTGTACGTTATTCAATACAGTGGCTAAATTAACAAAAAATAAAGCTTCAACAAGTGTTGACATTCCCCAACATCACAGAAGTAATGACTTTATGAACTACTTTACTTCTAAAATCAATACTATTAGAGATAAAATTGTAACCATTCAGCCATCAGCTACAGTATTGCATCAGACAGTGCACCTTAGACCCTAGGGCTGCTCCGATCACGATCGTTAATGCGCATCTTGTCAGTAAAGCCAGTCTAATCAGCTGTAAATTCCCTCAGGTGCGTGATTAGAGAACCGGCTTTAAAGACGAGATGTGCATAACGATCAGCCGAGTTAGAGTTACAAATGACCTGCTCTTATCATCTCATAGTGGTTATATCTCTCAATTAGTTCTATTGGATCTTAGTGCTGCGTTTGACACAATTGACCACAACATTCTTTTGCATAGACTTGAACACTTTGTTGGCATTAATGGAAGTGCATTAGCATGGTTTAAATCATACTTCTATGACCGCCATCAGTTCGTAGCAGTGAATGAAGAGGTATCATATCGATCACAAGTACAGTATGGAGTACCTCAAGGCTCAGTACTAGGGCCGCTACTCTTCACGCTTTATATGTTACCCTTGGGAGATATCATCAGGAAACATGGTGTTAGCTTTCACTGTTATGCTGATGATACTCAGCTCTTTATTTCTTCGCAGCCTGGTGAAACACACCAATTTGAAAAACTAATGGAAATGCATAGTCGATATAAAAATGGATGACGAGTAATTTCCTACTGCTAAATTCTGAAAAAACAGAGGTGTTAATTATTAGGGGTGCTCCGATCACGATCGGCCGATCGTTAATGCGCATCTCATCAGTAAAGCCGGTTTTCTAATCAGCGGTAAATTCCATCAGGTGCGTGATTTTACATAGAGCAGCTGTTACTACACAGAGCCGTTGTTAACAGAGAAGATGCGCCAAAAAACGCTGAAAATGAAGTGGATTTGCGCATCTTCTCTATTAACAACGGCTCTGTGTAGTAACAGCTGATCTATGTGAAATCACGCACCTGATGGAATTAACCGCTGATTAGAAAACTGGCTTTACTGACGAGATGCGCATAACGATCGGCCGATCGTGATTGGAGCACCCCTATTAATTATAGGACCTAAAAATTCTGCATGTAACAATCTAGAACACTGTCTAAGACTTGATGGCTGCTCTGTCAATTCTTAGTCATCAGTTAGGAACCTAGGTGTGCTATTTGATCGCAATATTTCCTTAGAAAGCCACGTTTCTATCATTTGTAAAACTGCATTTTTCCATCTCAAAAATATATCTAAATCATGGCCTATGCTTTTTCAATGTCAAATGCAGAAATGTTAATCCATGCATTTATGACCTCAAGGTTAGATTATTGTAATGCTTTACTGGGTGGTTGTTCTGCACGCTTAGTAAACAAACTACAGTTAGTCCAAAATGCAGCAGCAAGAGTTCTTACTAGAACCAGGAAGTATGACCATATTAGCCCGGTCCTGTCAACACTGCACTGGCTCCCTATCAAACATCGTATAGATTTTAAAATATTGCTTATTACTTTAAAAGCCCTGAATGGTTTAGCATCTCAGTATTTGAATGAGCTCCTTTTACATTATAATCCTCTACGTCCGCAACGTTCTCAAAACTCAGGCAGTATGATAATACCTAGAATATCAAAATCAACTGTGGGCGGCAGATCATTTTCCTATTTGGTGCCTAAACTCTGGAATAACCTACCTAACATTGTTCGGGAGGAAGGCACACTCTTGCAGTTTAAATCTAGATTAAAGACCCATCTCTTTAACCTGGCTTACACATACTAATATGCTTTTAATATCCAAATCCATTAAAGGATTTTTAGTCTGCATTAATTAGGTAAACCAGAACCTGGAACACTTCCCATAACACCCGATGTACTTGCTACATCATTAGAAGAATAGCATCTAGGCTAATATTAGTCTGTTTCTCTCTTATTCCAAGGTCACCGGAGCCACCAGATCCAGTATGTATCCAAATCATAGGGTCACTGCAGTCACCCGGATCCAGTACGTATCTAGACCAGATGGTGGATCAGAACCTAGAAAGGACCTCTAAATCCCTGAAAGACAGAGGAGACCAGGACAACTAGATGAGCCCCAGATATAGATCCCCTGTAAAGACCTTGTCTCAGACGACCACCAGGACAAGACCACAAGAAACAGATGATTCTTCTGCACAATCTCTGCTCTGCTGCAGCCTGGAATTGAACTGCTGGTTTCGTCTGGTCAGAGGAGAACTGGCCCCCCAACTGGGCCTGGTTTCTCCCATGTCAGGGTATATACAGCAATCCTTAAGTTAAATTTACTACTTTTTAATACCTTTTTCACTACCTTCAGAATATTTTTTAAAACCATCACGACACTGAATTGCAAGTGTTAATCAGCGACCTTTCTATTATTTACACAGATTTTGACATATATAACATACAAAAAATAATAGATTTAGAGACTGATGTTGACAGCATATTGCACATTTATTTCACTTAGTAAATAAAAATAAAACAAATACCATAAAATGTGCAATGGAGAAAATGGATAGACCGAACAATAAGCCTGCCTGTTAGTGTTGTCACGGTACCAATATTTCAGTATTCGGCACCGATACCAGTGAAAATCCACGATTCTCGGTACCAATTTCGGTAACAAAGCAAAACACAAAAATTTGGTAATAAAAAAAAAATAACTTTTTAGCACTAAAAATAAAACCAATGCCATTCTTTATACTTATTTAGAATTGTGTTTAAAGTTTTTCTACAAGTTATATAATTATGAAAAACAGTAAACAAGTTTCACCCAAATTTAATTTGTCTTTTAATTTATCAAATTTAAACACATTTTATGTTTGGTAAATAAAGGGGATTTGCTATTAAAATTAAAACATGGGAGAAATATTGAGATTTATTTATTTTTTTAATAAAGTTTTTTATTTTTTTGCAACAGTGGTAGCAGTATCACATACGTTTTACTAAATAATAGTAATATTTCTAACACAATGCCCTTATGTAAAAATTTTCTTTTAGGCCTAATGAATGCATATTTGTCATTTTGAAATTTCTATTTGCCCATTAGCTCCGCCCACTACCGGAGAAACCGGTATGTCTTCTGCTTCGAAAGTGAATATGAATAATTCTAAATTAACTCGATTATTTTGACAGGAGAAGACAACAGATGCTGAAATTAATGCAAGCGTCATGCGCTTCAGTCTATGTAGTAAATAAACCTGCACGTCTCTGTCATTCATTAATTCACACAGAGACGCGCAGAACACAGATTCATATTTCAAACAACTTTTGCGGCTTAATACTACAGATACTGGTCCATATGGAGATTTGATTTGATTAATTTATGCTTTCACAAATTCCATGACTGTCCATATTAAAATGTAAGTTTAATTTACATGACTGGATTTTGAGATTCCGTACTCGTTTTCTGCTTCGCGGAAATCATAGCGTTGTATGCGTCAAGAACCGGGTTTGAACGGGACCTCGGTACTACCGGTCGTTAACCCAGCTATTAGAAAACTTGCATTTGTCCAAGAAGACGACGATGGTTGTCCAGTCATTGAAGATATGCCTTGAAGCAAGTCTAAAATAAAACGTAAGCCAGCCACTTCTGTTGAGCGCGCAGTGTTCTGAGATGATGCCGAACGACCACTGAATATGACGTCAGCATGAGACGGAGACGGAAGATCTTTGATTATGTGCCCAGATATGCTAAAGCCCATATAAACGAACTAACACGAACGCAGATAGAATTTCAATCAGAATAAGACACCTGATAGTCTGGAAAAAATAATACCTAATTTGGAAAAAAATAATACCTCTGAGACCACATTTAACACTTTTAATGGCCTTAAATTTGACCATTTTGATTTATCACTTTTTAATACTTTTTAAAACCCCGCGGACACCCTGCATGTATTTTTTTTCCCATTCTGTCTCCAATGGAATTTCGGTTCCTTGCCGCTGTCGCCTCTGGCTTGCTTAGTTGGGGGTCACTTCATCTACAGTGATATCATTGACTTGCAATTGACTTGCGTGCACAGACATTATTTAAACTGAACAGAGATGACATCACTGAATTCAATGATGAACTGCCTTTAACTGTCATTTTGCATTATTGACACACTGTTTTCCTAATGAATGTTGTTCAGTTGCTTTGTTGCAATGTATTTTGTTTAAAGCACTATATATATAAAGGTGACTTGACTTAAGTCACAAACTTTTGTCCATCTGTTTCAGACTCACTTGATCTCTTTCTCGATTGTCTGCTGGTCTCTCATCATTCTGCCTAGCTCTTTCTTCTTATCTTTCAGCTCCTCCTCCACACGGTCCATGCGTTTCCTGTCCTTATCAATCTCTTTGTTGCGGTTGGCCAGCTCTCGGTTCAGTTTCTCAATCTCTGATTCATTGTGGTACAGTTTAAAGAGCTGTAACTGTACATGAGCACGCACAACCTCGTCCTTTAACCGTTGGTAGCGTTCCGCCTGCACAAAACACATGGAGAACCCAGCTAATATTATTAACTTACAATTACATATATTGCTTCAGGGTTTATTACACCCAAATAAAGAATAATTTACTACATAATAAGAGCCCACCTCTTCTTTCTCCTGCTTGGCTTCCTTTCGTTCAGCAGCGATGTTTTTCTTGCGATGGTAGTTAAATTGGGTGTCCTCCTCAGCCTTTACCATTTCTTTTTTGCATCTGTCATATTCTTGAGCAAGCTCTCCGGAACGAGAAATCTCTTCAAACAGAGCAGTTCTCTCTTTGGGGTTCTTCATGGCAATTGACTCGACCGCACCCTGTGTGGGAAAAAAACACCATAAACACTGTATTTCTCTATACTTCGATACTTCCTATACCTATACATACACTATACTGTATTTTTATACATTGCATTTCTTTTAGGGGTGTCTGTTAATCCCTCCACTAGACCTGTATCTGTAGTAATACATTTTTTCCTACCATCTGAGTAGGGCTGGGCGATGTAAAAAAAAAATTTAAATAATTTTTTATGGAACGTTTGATGTTTCTTGATTTTTTTTATGATTTTTAACTAGTCAATTTCAAAATGTAACTACAACATGATTTTGGTAACTTTTTATTTATTAACCCTCTATTTATTCCAAGTGCACCAGACATGGAAATCACTCAGGGTTTCCCATACATATACAATTTGCATGTTTATATATGGTGGCGGGGGAGTGCTGCCACAAATAGAGTGTAAAGCTGTCAAAACAGTGTCAAGTACAACTGACAAGAAAGAAATAATTAAATGAAACTAAAATAAAAATAAAATCAGATAAGGAATAATAGTAATAGTTTAATTGGTATAATTTTCTATTTATATACAGTACAGACCAAAAGTTTGGACACACCTTCTCATTCAAAGAGTTTTCTCTATTTTCATTACTATGAAAATTGTAGAGTCACACTGAAGCCATCAAAACTATGAATCAACACATGTGGAATTATATACATAACAAAAAAGTGTGATACAACTGAAAATATGTCATTTTGTAGGTTCTTCAAAGTAGCCACCTTTTGCTTTGATTACTGCTTTGCACACTCTTGGCATTCTCTTGATGAGCTTCAAAAGGTAGTCACCTGAAATGGTTTTCACTTCACAGGTGTGCCCTGTCAGGTTTAATAAGTGTGATTTCTTGCCTCATAAATGGGGTTGGATCCATCAGTTGTGTTGTGCAGAAGTCAGGTGGATACACAGTTAATAGTCCTACTGAATAGACTGTTAGAATTTGTATTATGGCAAGAAAAAAGCAGCTAAGTACAGGAAAACGAGTGGCCATCATTACTTTAAGAAATGAAGGCCAGTCAGTCCGAAAAATTGGGAAAACTTTGAAAGTCGTCCCCAAGTGCAGTCACAAAAACCATCAAGCGCTACAAAGAAACTGGCTCACATGCGGACCGCCCCAGGAAAGGAAGACCAAGAGTCACCTCTGCTGCGGAGGATAAGTTCATCAGAGTCAACAGCCTCAGCTCAGATTAGAGACCAGGTCAATGGCAGACGCAGTTCTAGCAGCAGACACATCTCTAGAACAACTGTTAAGAGGAGACTGTGTGAATCAGGCCTTCATGGTAGAATATCTGCTAGGAAACCACTGCTAAAGAAAGGCAACAAGCAGAAGAGACTTGTTTGGGCTTAAGAACACAAGGAGTGGACATTAAACCAGTGGAAATCTGTGCTTTGGTCTGATGAGTCCAAATTTGAGATATTTGGTTCCAACCACCATGTCTTTGTGCGATGCAGGAAAGGTGAATGGATGGACTCTACATGCTTGGTTCCCACCGTGAAGCATGGAGGAAGAGGAGTGATGGTGTGGGGGTGCTTTGCTGGTGACACTGTTGGGGGTTTATTCAAAATTGAAGGCATAATGAACCAGCATGGCTACCACAGCATCTTGCAGCGGCATACTATTCCATCCAGTTTGCGTTTAGTTGGACCATAATTTATTTTTCAACAGGACAATGACCCCAAACACACCTCCAGGCTGTGTAAGGGCTATCTGACCAAGAAGGAGAGTAATGGGGTGCTGCGCCAGATGACCTGGCCTCCACAGTCACCGGACCTGAACCAATCAAGATGGTTTGGGGTGAGCTGGACCGCAGAGTGAAGGCAAAAGGGCCAACAAGTGCTAAGCATCTCTTAGAACTCCTTCAAGACTGTTGGAAGACCATTTCAGGTGACTACCTCTTGAAGCTCATCAAGAGAATACCAAGAGTGTGCAAAGCAGTAATCAAAGCAAAAGGTGGCTACTTTGAAGAACCTAGAATATGACATTTTCAGTTGTTTCACAATTTTTTGTTATGTATATAATTCCACGTGTTAATTCATAGTTTTGATGCCTTCATTGTGAATCTACAATTTTCATAGTCATGAAAATAAAGAACACTCTTTGAATGAGGTGTGTCCAAACTTTTGGTCTGTACTGTATATATATATATATATATATATATAAAACCCCAAGAAAAAATTAACATAAAACAAACACACAAAATGATCACCCACCACTAAATAAAAGCCCAATATGTTCAATTACACAGAGATAAATAAAAAACATCACAGCATTCTACAAATTCACACAAGAAAAAACTCACAATTGGTAGACAATCAGGGTGACTACACTGGAATAGCTGTAAAAATCAATCCCCTCAACATGTGCAAAAAATGGACCCCAAGTTTTATTAAACTTTGCAAGAGAACCATGTATCGAGCACCTAACTTTCTCCAACTTCACAAACTGAAGTGTGTCCCTGATCCAAGACAAGTGAGAAGGAGGTGCAGGAGACTTCCACCTTAATAAAATGAAACGTCTAGCCAAAAGGGAGACAAAGGCTACAAAGTCAGCTTTATATTTAGGATGATGCAAAGTAGGAGGTAAACCCCCAAACAAAGCGGTACATGCTGTTGGATCAAAATGAAGCCCTGTACAAACAGAAACAGAATCAAATATCTGCTTCCAAAAATTAAATAGTGAAGGGCAAGACCAAAACATATGGACATGAGTAGCTGGAGCCTGAGGAAATCTAATGCACATGGGATCGACATCATTATAGATTTTGGAAAGCCTCACTCGAGTGAGATGGGTACGATGTAGTATCCTGCACTGTATCAGACCATGTCTAGCACAAATAAATGAGGAGTGAACCCGACGCAAAATGGCAACCCACAGCTCCTCCGAGATTCCCTCCCCTAGATCCTCCTCCCATTGGGTTTTAATTTTATGCTGCGGGGTAGGCTGCAAAAAATAGATGAGATTGTATAAATGTGAAATCGCACCCTTCATGGTAGGCAATAGGGCTGCCACTTTTGAGAAAAATCTAATTCGAACGTTTATTGAATATCATGCAATGTATTCGAATATATTAGAATATCTAAGTGCCCCATCCCCCCCCCCCCTCACTAAAGGATAAATGGATTTGCAGCACTGAAAATCGTTTGCAGTAGCTCTGCTACTAAATTTATTTAAAAATGGCAATCCATTTATAGCTATGGTCAGCTGTTCCTTCATCTTGGCTGAGCTTTCAACGTTGTTACGGGAAAGGGTGAAGCTGATTGGTTAGTTCTTGTCACATGACCTGCGGTGCGCTTGCAGCTCTCTGAAAAGTTTAGATGTTTTTAACTCGATGCAGTAAGGAGGCGCCTGGAAAAAACGACAAAAAAACTACATTGGAAATAACGAACATGAGCGCGCAAAACAGTGGGTCATAAACAGGACTATCTAGATTATTATTTTTTTGAATATTTTAGAATATAAATTTATATGAAGTGCCACTATGCATATCCATGCATAACATTGTTCGGGAGGCAGACACACTCTTGCAGTTTAAATCTAGATTAAAGACCCATCTCTTTAACCTGGCATACACATAACATACTAATATGCTTTTAATATCCAAATCCGTTAAAGGATTTTTAGGCTGCATTAATTAGGTAAACTGGAACCGGAACACTTCACATAACACCGTACTTTCTACATCATTAGAAGAATGGCATCTACGCTAATATTTGTCTGTTTCTCTCTTGTTCCGAGGTCACCGTGGCCACCAGGTCCAGTCTGTGTCCAGATCAGAGGGTCACTGCAGTCACCCGGATCCAGTACGTATCCAGACCAGATGGTGGATCAGCACCTAGAAAGGACCTCTACATCCCTGAAAGACAGCGGAGACCTGGACAACTAGAGCCCCAGATACAGATCCCCTGTAAAGACCTTGTCTCAGAGGACCACCAGGACAAGACCACAGGAAACAGATGATTCTTCTGCACAATCTGACTTTGCTGCAGCCTGGAATTGAACTACTGGTTTCGTCTGGTCAGAGGAGAACTGGCCCCCCAACTGAGCCTGGTTTCTCCCAAGGTTTTTTTTTCTCCATTCTGTCACCGATGGAGTTTCGGTTCCTTGCCGCTGTCGCCTCTGGCTTGCTTAGTTGGGGTCACTTCATCTACAGCGATATCGTTGACTTGATTGCAAATTAAAACAGACACTATTTCAACTGAACAGAGATGACATAACTGAATTCAATGATGAACTGCCTTTAACTATCATTTTGCATTATTGAGACACTGTTTTCCAAATGAATGTTGTTCAGTGCTTTGGCGCAATGTATTTTGTTTAAAGCACTATATAAATAAAGGTGATTGATTGATTGATTGATATCCCACAACATTAGGCTAAATGAAAAAAGAAAATGAAAAACAATTCAGAATAGGCACAAACAATAATGTGACAACTTAAACAGCAGCAGGATTAAGGCACATAGCCTAGCCTAATTCATTCATTATTCTTAATATTGTTGGCAAGAAAAACCAGTCTGTCAACTTGATCTGGATTAAGTGCGGCTCTATTTTTATTTACAATGTTCCCCGCGGTGTAGAACACACATTCGGAGCGCACAGACGTGCCTGGCTACCGCTTGATTTGGATAGCGTGTTTCATTTTGTTTCATATTGTCTCCCCACCATGCTAGTGGATCTGCCGTAGAGTCAATTGGTTGATCTTGGAGATAGCGGGTTAACTCTGTTTCAGCGCGCGCTCTGATCGGTAAAGGGGCAGAGATTTCAGACCTCCGTTTATTAAGGAGATCTGTCACAAAACTCATCATCCGCCCCAAAGTTTTTTGAGCAAATTTCAAAGCCGCACCCGCCCGCCATCCGCTGATTGTTTTGCGGTCTATGCTTTGCTGATGCGAGCCGCAAAAAAAAAATAAAAAAAGCCATTGTCTGTTCTGGAAAGGATGCAGCAAAAATATTTAATGCTAGAGTATGAGGCATAGGCCTACGCTGAGTTTCATTTACAATGAGATGCGCTCTAGGTCACAGTGCAGTGCAAGTGAACGCGGCGCGCTGGTGCTTCCATGTCACGGTTATCATTGTCTGCTATATTTGCTTTTTATTTATTAAAATACATGCAATTGGTTGATGAAACATCTATTAAAATTAAGATAAAATTTGTTCAAAACGAAATTCGTTTTTAAGAAAGGTTTTCTACAAAGCAAAATTTAATGAAGTGGTAAATATCATGTCTGACGATTTACAAAACTTCATTAAGTGGTAAAAACCATGTCTCCCGATATATTGCGCATCTGATGATCCTATCTAAAAAATGAAAATAATTTTTGATAAAAAATGTTTGTAAAAAATATTTTAGTGACACTGTTTTGGCGGTTATAAAGTTCTAATGAAGGTGTTCAACTATAACAGCCGGTCTCACGGTTATATACTAACCGTCACACCCCTATAAGGAAGGATGAAAAACAGTGTTAGCTGATAAAGGTGCTAGGAAAGAGAAGGTCTGTAGACCAAAGTAGCGTCGAAATTGCTTCCAAATTTTAATAATGGATTTAACTAAAATATTGTTGCAAAAAAGGGAGGGAGAAAAGCTATGAGAGGCATGAATGAGAGCAGTCAATGAAGCTGGTTTAACAGAAAACATCTCCATACCAGAGATGGGGACTCGAGTTTGAGACTCGGACTCGAGTGCGACTTAAGTCGCACAAACAGTGACTTCAGACTCGACTTGAGACTCGTCCTCGAAAGACTTCAGACTCGACTCGGACTCGAGCTCCGGGACTCGTGAACAATGTTAATTTTTAGTAAACGTCAGATGAGCTCGCTGTTAGAGTTGTGACGTTCGCGAACGAACCGATTCTTTTGAACGGCTCATAAACATGAACGATGGGAGCCGAGTCACGGCTGGAGGGGAGCCGTTCTTTCTGTCGCTTTTTTTTCCTATGCGTGTTTCAGAGCGCGTGTTTCACACAGATGCACACAAATGAGCTCCTCCGCGAGACAGAACAGTTATAGGGGGAGGGGCGCACCCAGCGCAGGCCAACCCTTTATAGCGTGATGATATTAGTTATTAGTTGTGCACGCATCCTTCACGTGAGTACTCCAGTGGAAAAAAACCTGCGTGCCTCTGTCATTGGGTAGGAGCGGAGCCATGACGTTTTGCACAGATATTCATTGCAGCCCACTTTGTTATTGTTCATTGACTTGAAGTGGCTGATGTCCTATTTGCAAAGTTTACAGTAGTAATAGTATGTAGACATTTCCATTTTATTTATTCTAATTTTATCTGCTTTAAATATTTTTGGTTCTCTATCAAAATGTTCTTGTGTGATAACAATGTTCTTGTGTGGAAGTGTTTGTAGTAAAAGCTGTTTTGCACAGAAATTCATTGCAGCCGGCTTTGTTTTTGATATTTATTTGTGAATAGGTATTGTATGAATAACATAAGTCAGCGTAGCTTTGTTCATTCTTAAGCCAGACAAGAGGTGTGCGGCTATACAGCCAGGACAGACAGAAGGCCATTACTGAATCCATAAATGCAAAATACAGATATTAACTTAAAAGTAAAGCATTCTTGGTGTTTTTGTCATGTTGCAATAGCCTGTTTACACTGATTATATACCAAAATCAAAGTTGATATTGTATGCTAATAGATAGAGTTGTCATAATAACATATTACATGCTTTGAATTCCTTATATATAGCTATGCAGTGTTCTAAGCAGCTTGGATGGGTCGCTGTACATGATGCAACATTTATTATAACCAGAGACTTAATATAATAAAGAGACTTGAGACTTGACTTGGACTCTAGCTCAGAGACTTGAGACTTGACTTGGACTCTAGCTCAGAGACTTGAGACTTGACTTGGACTCTAGCTCAGAGACTTGAGACTTGACTTGGACTCTAGCTCAGAGACTTGTGAGCATCTCTGCTCCATACTCAACCATGTAGGAGGAACTGGTGCCCCCTCCAGAGAAATCCAAAGCTGAATTACTCTAAGGATGGAAGCCCAGTAATAAAACCTCAAGTTGGGAAAGGCCAAGCCCCCAAGGGGTCTTAGGTCTCTGTAACAGCTCCATGCGCAAACAAGGGACCTTCCTGTTCCATATGAACTCAATGATTAACTTGTCTAATTTGTGAAAAAAAGACTGACGAAGAAAGATAGGTATGCACTGGAAGAGATATGACAGTTTGGGGAGGATATTCATCTTAAATTAATTGAGCCTGGCCACAAGGGAAAGAGACAACAATGACAACCATTAAAAGTCCATCCATATCTGATCTAACACAGGGGCAAAATTATAATCAAACAAATCTTCAAATCGGTCTCTAATCTGGATACCAAGGTATTTAAAGTCAAGTGGGACAATTCTGAATGGGAAACCCTGAGTCGCTTTTTGGGCATCTTGATTTAAACGAAACAGCTCAATCTTGTCCAAATTTAGTTTATAGCCTGAAATCTGACCAAATGACTGAAGGATGTCAAGAGCAGCTGGAACTGAGACAGAAAGATTGGACACATATAATAAGTAATCGGCATAGAGGGAGACCTTGTGTTCAAGACCATATCTTGTTATTCCAGTGATGCGTGGCTCTGACAGAAGTGCAATAGCAAGAGGTTAAATAGCAACAGCAAATAAAAGAGGACTCAGAGGACAGCCCTGACAAGTGGAGCAGTGCAAAGGGAAATAATCTTAATGGGTGTCATTAGTTCTGACAGAAGCCACAGGGGATGAATAGAGCAGCTTAGTCCACGAAATGAACTCCTGGCCAAAACCAAATTTCTCCAAAGTGTAAAAAAGGTAGTTCCACTCCACTCTGTCAAAAGCCTTCTCCGCATTTAATGAGATTACGGCTTCCGGCCCCATTGAAGTGGAAGGATTATAAACAACATTGAGAAGTAGTCTGAGATTAAAGTACCCATGTCTGTTCTTGACAAAACCGGTCTGATCAGGAGAGATTACCAAAAGGCAAAACTGATTCCAGTCGCTGAGCAAATAATTTAGACAGAAGTTTTACATCTACAGATAAAAGACTAATTGGACGGTGACTTGAGCAGGAAAGAGGTTCTTCTTTTTTAAGAGTAAAGATATGGAGGCCTGATTAAGAGTGTGAGGTAATTTAAAAATAGTAAAAGATTCATTGAACATTTCTAACAAGACTGGTGCTAATTTGTCAAAAAAGGTCTTGTAAAACTCGGTCAGAAAACCATCCTGGACCTGGACATTTTCCAGACTGCATAGAAAATGTTGCCCTTTTAAGTTCATCTTTGGTGACTGGACCCTCTAACTGCTCAGCAATATCAGCATCTACCATAACCAACTCCAGTGAGTCAAAAAAACTCTTCAGGGCTGACAGATCTCTCCTGATCAGACAAACTTATTCAATCATCTAAACCAACAACATGCATGTTAGACCCTATACCATCTAAGCTCCTAAAAGAGGTTAATTATAGACCAATCTCGAATCTCCCTTTTCTGTCCAAGATACTAGAAAAGGTGGTATCCTCACAATTATATTCCTTCTTCGAGAAGAATGGTAAATGTGAGGATTTCCAGTCACGATTTAGACCATATCATAGTACTAAGACCTTAGGGTTAAATATGATCTGCTTTTATCATCTGATCGTTGGTTTATCTATCTATTAGTTTTATTGGATCTTAGTGCTGCGTTTGACACAATTGACCACGACATTCTTTTGCATAGACTTGAACACTTTTGTTGGCATTAATGGAAGTGCATTAGCATGGTTTAAATTCGTACTTATATGACCGCCATCAATTCGTAGCAGTGAATGAAGTTGTATCATATCGATCACAAGTACAGTATGGAGTACCTCAAGGCTCAGTACTAGGGCCGGTACTCTTCAAGCATTATATGTTACCCTTGGGAGATATCATCAGGAAACATGGTGTTAGCTTTCACTGTTATGCTGATGATACTCAGCTCTATATTTCTTTGCGGCCTGGTGAAACACACCAATTTGAAAAACTAATGGAATGCATAGTCGATATAAAAAACTGGATGACGAGTAATTTCTTACTGCTAAATTCTGAAAAAACAGAGGTGTTAATTATAGGACCTAAAAACTCTGTTTGTAATAACCTAGAACACTGTCTAAGACTTGGTGGCTGCTCTGTCAATTCTTCATCATCAGTTAGGAACCTAGGTGTGCTATTTGATCGCAATCTTTCCTTAGAAAGCCACGTTTCTAGCATTTGTAAAACTGCATTTTTCCATCTCAAAAATATATCTAAATTACGGCCTATGCTCTCAATGTGAAATGCAGAAATGCTAATCCATGCATTTATGACCTCAAGGTTAGATTATTGTAATGCTTTATTGGGTGGTTGTTCTGCACGCTTAGCAAACAAACTACAGCTAGTCCAAAATGCAGCCGCAAGAGTTCTTACTAGAACCAGGAAGTATGACCATATTAGCCCGGTCCTGTCAACACTGCACTGGCTCCCTATCAAACATCATATAGATTTTAAAATATTGCTTATTACTTATAAAAACATGAATGGTATTAGCACCTCAGTATTTGAATTAGCTACTTTTACATTATAATTCTCTACGTCCGCTACGTTCTCAAAACTCAGGCAATTTGATAATACCTAGAATATCAAAATCAACTGCGGGTGGCAGATCATTTTCCTATTTGGCACCTAAACTCTGGAATAACCTACCTAACATTGTTCAGGAGGCAGACACACTCTTGCAGTTTAAATCTAGATTAAAGACCCATCTCTTTAACCTGGCTTACACATAACATACTAATATGTTTTTAATATCCAAATCCGTTAAAGGATTTTTAGGCTGCATTAATTAGGTAAACCGGAAACACTCCCCATAACACCCTATCTACTTGCTACATCATTAGAAGAATGGCATCTACGTTAATATTTGTCTGTTTCTCTCTTATTCCGAGGTCACCGCAGCCACGAGATTCAGTCTGTATCCAGATCAGAGGGTCACTGCAGATGGTGGATCAGCACCTAGAAAGGACTTCTACTGCCCTAAAAGACAGCGGAGACCAGGACAACTAGATCCCCAGATACAGATCCCCTGTAAAGACCTTGTCTCAGAGGACCACCAGGACAAGACCACAGGAAACAGAAGATTCTTCTGCACAATCTGACTGTGCTGCAGCCTGGAATTAAACTACTGGTTTCGTCTGGTCAGAGGAGAACTGGCCCCCCAACTGAGCCTGGTTTCTCCCAAGGTTTTTTTCTTCATTCTATCACCGATGGAGTTTCGGTTCCTTGCCGCTGTCGCCTCTGGCTTGCTTAGTTTGGGTCACTTCATCTACAGCAATATCGTTAACTTGATTGCAAAGAAATATACAGACACTATTTAACTGAACAGAGATGACATCACTGAATTCAATGATGAACTGCCTTTAACTATCATTTTGCATTATTGACACACTGTTTTCTTAATGAATGTTGTTCAGTTGCTTTGACGCAATGTATTTTGTTTAAAGCGCTATATAAATAAAGGTGACTTGACTTGACAGATCAGACCCAACCTCAGAATTATATAAAGAGGAGTAAAACAGTTTAAACTGATCATTAATTTTTTTAGGATCGGTTGTTACACCAGAAGGAGTATGAATTTGTGGAATCTGCTGAGAGGAGGAAACCTGTCGAAGCTGATGGGCCAAAAGTTTGGTCGCCTTATCCCCAGATTCATAATAACAATATTTAGCCTTAAGTAAGAGCTCCTCAATCTCTTTAGTAGAAAGAACATCAAACTCAGCCTGAAGAGAGAGACGATCCTTATATATGTTAGGGGATGGGGTGGAAGCATAGATATTATCAAGCTGGGAGATTCGTAACCTCAAATCCTTTAAAAAAAAAAAAACTGTTGTTTGTTCTCATAGCTGCTGTATGAAATAATTTCACATCTAATGTATGCCTTCAAAGTCTCCCAAAGAAGGGAGGCTGAGATCCCTGAAATTCTGTTGGTAGTAAGAAAAAAGTCAATTTGATTAGAAACAAACGTAACAAAATCCTCATTAGATAGCAAGCGCATATTGAGACATCACAGGGGGCACATACGTTCGTGCTCCTGTATGAATAACTCCAGTGTAGTTGGAGCATGATCTGATATTAGAATAGTATCAAAAGAGCAAGACTAAACAGAATGGAGAAAACTGTTGTCCAGGAGAAAAATAATCAATACAAAAAAAAGAGTGAAGTACATGAAAGAAAAAATAATACGTTACCAGACGGATTAAGAAAGCGCCATGGATCAGAGACCGAGAACTCATCCATAAAGGATAAAATGGTCTTAGAAGACCTCAAGGGCACACCTGGTCCAGTAGAAGAACGATCTAATACAGGATTAAGCCAACAGTTGAAGTCACCCCTCATAATAAGTAGATGTGCGGACATGTCAGGTAATTTGGTGAACAATTGATGGAAAAAATTGTCGTCGTCCAAGTTTGGACCAATCACATTGGCCAGAATCACAGAATTACTATACAGCTGTCCCGTTACAAACACAAACCTCCCATTGGGGTCAGCTATTACATTAGAGCACACAAAAGGAACCGATTTGTGAATAAAAATTGCAACACCCCTAGATTTAAAATTAAAATTAGAATGAAATACTTGACTGACCCACCTCCCCTTTAATCTGATATGGCTGGAAGATTTTAAGTGAGTCTCTTGAAGGAAAACAATATGGGCACCTAATTGTTGAAGATGGTGAAGAACTTTGCTACATTTAATTTATATATACATTTATATATGTCAATCATTTACATAAAAGTTTTTGAGCACTTATCAAGCAGAATTTTTCAAGTTTGCTGGAACATAAAAGTAAACTTAAATAGACATTTAAATAAATACAATTTTAGAAATAAAAATCAATTAAACTGAAAAATATAAAAAATGTAAAATATAAAAAATAAATAACAGTAGTGCTGCAAACACACTAGCAACCAGCAACATTTATGCAACATATATGTTTTGTATAAATGACACAGAACATCTAAAGTTCATTCTAATTTCAAACTTACATCGCAGTCTGTTCATTATTAAAATAAAGCACAGTTAACCAAACATATACAAGGTTACACTGGTCAGTTTAAATCCGAACAGATCACCGATCAATGATGATCCATTGCAATACTACTATTGGATCATTTGAAAACATTGCAGTTGCATTTTAAAATATAACAACGAGCACCACGAACCCATTTAAAGAGGCGCATTCAGCGGTCTCCTTGACGGGAAACAGTCAACAAAGTAAATGATCTCCAACGTATGGCGCGCTCTCTTCATTTTATCAAATGATCATAATCACATCTAACGTTATTCATTTTACAGTCCTGCTATTAGCATTTTATTCATACTAAAACCCCTTTAATTCGGGTGAGAAAGCTTTTTTTCCAAGTGGCTTTTGCACATAATAATAATACCGCTGCAGACGCATTTTGCAGCATTAAGGTTATTAATTGATCGTTATTTTAAACGGCGATCGATCATGGAAATTATCGAATATTGACATCCCTAAATACAAATTAGTTGGATGGAAACCTGGTTTTTGTCTGCATCCAGGACAGCTGTCTCTCAGAGCATGGTGCTGTCTGTGAGCGGGTCAGAGTAACGTAGCCCTCAATCACGCTGCAGTGTTTGTAAGAGCTGTGAACTTCTCCACCCCATTTACAGAGTGAAAATCTCTGACTACCTTTATCTCCCAGGACTGTTGTTGAATCTTCCAAAAGTTTTGGATTGGTCACCAACAATAACCAATACAAAACTTTTGGATTTGCAACAATAACACGGGGATGCCCGCCGACATGCCTGACTTTAAATCGGCGCTACTAAACATGGATATCGGCCGATGCCGATATATAAAAAAATGACAAATATCGGCCCGATATATCGGCCGAGCGATATATCGGTCGACCTCTAATCATGGCATCCTAGACTGCTGCATGCCAGTCAAGTATTAGTACACATTGCAGCATGGAATGTATGAATGTAACAGTCACAGAAATAAATTAAAACATGGGCGACCTGAAAAACCAAAACACAACACACACACAGCGAGAGAAAAAGAGAGAACTTCCCACACCACCACCACACGAGCTGAAGCGTCTTCCCAAACAAGACGCGAGCAAATCCCACAAACTACCAAAAACATCCTAACATGCTCCATTAACAGCACAAACCAGTAGTGCTCATGTGAGTTGTAATAAATCATAGAATAAATATATAAACAAACACAGTATAAAAAAATTTGAAAAGTGACTCAAGTCCAAGTGACACAAACTTAAAGCAGGGCAGCTTACCAACAGAAAATGGGTTGAATTAACCCCAAGTTTACCAAACAGGCTGCCAGCCGCTTTCAAAATGTAGCTCCACAAGAGACACCAGACTTTAAGTTGACCTTGACAAAGTCCATTGCAGTGGCTGGGTCCTCAAAGTTGTGTGTAGCTCCACCGGGAAGAGTGATTTTCAAAATCGCGGGAAACATTAATCCAAACTTCAATCCAGGACACGAATGTAACAAACCTTTAACGTCCGTGAATGCAGCATGTTTCTTCGCAACTGATGAAGTATAGTCAGGAAAGAGAAACAGTCTTTTACCTTGGTGGAGAAGAGGGGCCTCGCTGGCCTGGCGTAAAATGTCATTCCTCAAGTGTAAAAAGTTTACACGAATCGCAAAGGGTCTGGGTGGTTTACCATCACTGGGCTGGGATCGGAGAGTGCGATGCGATCAAGCAGGGGCAACTCCTCCAGGCTGAGGGAGTCCATCAGCAGCTGGGCAATAAATTCAGTTGGGCGCCCACCTTCGCCCCACTCCGGCACACCTACCAGCCATATGGTTTTCCTCCTCGCTCTACTCTCCAGGTCTTCACACTTATCGGTCAGCAGTTTAACCTCTGCTTTCAGCGTGGAGACTGTTGAATCCACTGAAGTTAGCAGGTCACTGTGGTCAGTGCACATGCGCTGCAACTCCGGGAGCTGAGTTTTTGTTGCATCGGTTCAATTGCGTGCCTAAGCTCCTCTCTTACCAAAGAAATGTCTGCTCGAAGCTCTCAAGACAGCGAGTTTATTTTGCAGATCTGATCTAATATAGCCTGGAGGTGATCCAAATTGGGTGCACACTCGGGGTCCGCAACCACCTTCGGCAGAGATGCAGGCTCAGTCAAGGGAGAAGACTAATTAACACACTGAACACACTGAAGGTTACAATTTTAAATTAGGTAGGGCAACTTCACCTGTGAATCCCATAATGGGGGTGATGGCTAAATGGTTAAAGGCTTTTACAGGCATTTTGAGTTAATTAGCTGATTAGACCAGGTGTCTTCAATATTGAACCTTTTCACAATATTCTAATTTTCTGAGAAAAATTTGTCAAAATGCTGCGCTTAGTGATTATTCATGTATACATTTGTCGGTCATGTAATAAATGAATGTAAAGAGTTGATAATGAAAATACGCATGTAACGGTAATTTGGATCTGTGCGGCTTAAAGTGACAGTGGGCTATATTTTATTTTACACTTGATTATTCATTTCTGCAGTAGCCTGTACCACGCTACATGAACCTTTTCATATAAACTGCAATAAATACAAAACTAAAGCCAAACTTAAACTGAAATGAGATATTAATAATAAATGGTACAGTGAATAAATGAAATAATCATAATGCTTGAGAGATGCATAAAAAAAAGCAGTTTGTTTAATTTGTATCTTTTTATTCTATTGTATTTGTTCCTTTGCTTTTTGTATTACTGACAGTTTAATTATTTTCAAGAATTTTAAGGACTGTAATATAATCACACATGTCTTGTGGACCTTTCAGAGCATACATTTATTTATAATTTTAACAGTTTGGAAACGGTGCATAAATGTGAAAGTCCTTCAAAAATGTATTATACTGTTGCGTCCTCTATAGGAAGCTTATTGCAGAGCATTGAAGTCGATTAGTCTGTGCAACCCCTACTTTACAGTATGTTACACAACATTTTAAATCATTGTGGGTGAGGGATTCTTTGAATGCGTCTGGCCGATCAGTGTCTACTTACGTCACGAATAGTACCTTTTGTGCTGGTTAGACCCTGCTCCATAGAAGGAGCTAATTTGGTTCTTGAAAAAGGCAGTCCGGTGCGAAAATGCCCAAAAGTGGGTAGTTCCTATGTACAGCATTTCCATTGTTCATGTTTTTATGTGTACTGCTTACACAAATGTAGCAAATACAGTCTTTATAAGCTTTCCATTTAAAAACAGCGATCTGTCGTCGATGCTTGAGGCTTAGATCTTTATAATGATACATAGTTTGTCAAGATTAATTTTTTAACATTTCATTTAATCTATTCGTAAACACTGACTGACATGTGCAAGTTTAGGGCCGTTCAGGACGCCTGCGTTCTGGTGCTGGCTAACAGGTTAAAATATAATTGCTTTTCAAAAAGTAAGAATGTTCTGCACTCGAGGCAACTATATTGGACCTAGGTCAGACTGATTAAAGGGGGGGTGAAATGCTCGTTTTCACTCAATTTCCTGTTAATCTTGAGTACCTATAGAGTAGTACTGCATCCTTCATAACTCCAAAAAGTCTTTATTTTTATTATATTTATAAGAGAAAGATAGTCTGTACCGATGTTTCCCGGAAAAACACGAGCGCCTAGAGGCGTGACGTGTGGGCGGAGTTAAATAATCACGAGCGCCAGTAGGCTTTTGCATTGAGAGCGTTTGGAAGCTGTGACACAGATCCAGAGGCTGAAATTTAACATGAGCAGCATCAGCAAAGGCGTCTCTATGTGGTATATACTGAAACTGTATATATTTTCTTAGCGGTTTTGGAAAATGACTAAGTTGCACTTTGTCGTCTTTTTTTTTTTTAAGCTGTACATGTGGAAAGTGCAGTTTGATGACAACATCGCATGTTGTTTACTTAATGTGCTTGCGCACCGATAACTAAGTTAACAACACAGAGATATTTGAAGCAGTTTTACTCACCGCATGTGGTTCCAACACATGACCGTGACCCTTTTTCGTTGGGACTGCATTATCCTTAAGAAATAAACGATGTGCAAATCCGGCGTCAAACTGGGCCTTGTTTGTAAAACAAGCATCTTCGAAATGCAGGGACCAAACAAAAACACTTGCACAACTCCGTTGATGCTCTGTAAAAATAAACTCCATCCACTGGTCCCTTAATGCTGTTTCTCTTTTGGTAATCTGTGCAGGGTTGTCTTGCCCTGGCACCCAAAAACACACTTCTTTTGTGTTTTTCCGCGACGCTCTCGCTCTGAATCAGTGAATGCCTGTGATCAGCCTCTCAGTGCTCTGCTATACGGGAGCGCGCTCTTCCGGCAGAAGTGCCTAAGGACCCATATAAGGAAATTCCGCTCCATCTAACGTCACACAGACCCATACTTGAAAAAAACTTTCGGAAACTTGTGACAAACTGGAAGAGGTTTTTTTGGAATAAAAATACTCCTTCAAACGTACGACTTAATTTTTGAAACTTTGTCCATGTTTAGCATGGGAATCCAACTATTTAACAGTGTAAAAAACTCAGTATGCATGAAATAGCATTTCACCCCCCCTTTAAACAATCACAGAAAACTTGAACCATGTCATGTGAAAAAAAAATACTCAAAACAGCCCCAACTATAATGAATTAGTATTGTGAGAAGTACAGTTTACCCTTTAATATTTAAAAGTTACAAAAAAGCAGCTCTAATAACCTGAAAGACAAGGAAGTTTCTGGCCTTGATGAGGATTCCCAATTTCTCCAGTTCTTCACTGTATTCAGACAGACCCACCACTTTATTATTGATGCGGTACTCTGATGAGGAACCTACAAAAAACAAACAAAGCAGGAAAATTAATTTCTAAGAACTTTGTGTTCTATGGCTGCACAATTAATCATAAAATCATCTACTCTTTTGGTCTTAAATACCCTACTTGTAGCATGTTTTTGAAGAAACTGAACAGTGCAGTTAGTCACAAACAAGTTAACTGTGCGTAATGCAGTGCAAAATACATTATTTGAATTTTTATTTTAATTTCGAATTGCGCCAGGTGTGTGATTGGGCCAAAAATCTTCACTGAAAAGCAGCAGGTGAAAAAAAGAAGGCGAGGGAAAACATTCCCTGTGCTGAAATATTTGTTGTTTAACATTTATATTTAGCAGGGTTTCCCATACATTGATTTATTTGTGGCGGCCACCACAATATCAAAACTGACTGTCACAAATAGGTTTTCCAAAAGGTTTTGACTTAATTTAATAAACATGAGCACTCCGCATTTCAAAATCAAAAACCGGTGTGAGTGTTTCAGATCACTGTATTTCAGAATGTAACCGACTGCATTTAGAAACTGTTCGAAGTCATTTTCATTTCATCTTGCATGTGATGCCTGATAAAACAGCGTTTGAAAGCTCAGCGCTGCTTTACATCCGTTACCGGAGAAACCTCTCTCCTGCTCTTAAAGTAGGGCTGTAGGACTCGAGTCTGGTCTCGGACTCTAGACATTTTTCTATTGTCTCGGACTTGTTGGTGTTTACATTTGGACTTGTCTCGGACTTGGTCAAGGGACTCGCCAAATGTTCTCAACCGAGTCCAGCAAAAAAAAAAAAAAAAAAAAAAAAAAAAATCTCATTCAAAACAAAACCACATTTGCATGATGTCGTGACTGAAAACATTTGGAAAACACTAGGCGCGCGACTTTATCTTTTTTTTCATGGCAACCATGACCTGCTCTCCATGAAGACGCAGAAGTTCCAGCAAAGAATAAATGGATTTCCAGCACTAAAAATACCTTGCAGTAGCTCTGCTAATAAATTCATTTTAAAAATGGCTATCCTTGTACAGCTATGATCAGCTGTTTCTCCATCTTGGCGTAGCTTTCAATTTTCTTACGGGAAAGGATGTGCATGAGCACTTGCAGCGTTCTGAAAAGTTTAGATGTTTCTAATTAAATTTTCTACCTGTTACATTGTTTAATTTACGTCTACACCTAGATAGCCTTAAACTTACCCTTTACAATAACGAAATGCTAATTATGATGTTGTACACTATAGGGGTACTATATAGGGGTACTAAGACTACTGATTTTTACTAGTACATTTTTTTTTTTTTTTAACTCCTGAGTTACTCGACTACTCGAGGTTCATGCCATTGTAAATGAAAACACATTAAATGTTTTTTTTTTATTTTTATCAATAAACGTTTATTAATTTATAGCCTTATGCAACAATTACATATGTAAATTTTACAACCTTTATAATAATGACATTAAATATTTAAATGTTCATGTAACAGCCAGTATTTGTATCTGTAACAATCACAACATTTTTCATATCTTCATTCGGATACAAGGTCATACAGTTACATGATAAGACCGACTTTTCATAGTTTTTTTTGTTTTGCATAGTTATCACTGAACAAGTATGTCGTGTTAAACTTGATTAATTTCTAAATCATGCAAGCAAAGAGATGTCATGAGGTCAACAAACGTTTAGTGATCATTTGAACACAACTGAATCAATTCAATGGGCACATTTTCATTACACAAAACTCCTTAAGCCAGTTTAAAGTTTAGTGAACTTCACTAAACAGATGTGCGTGTGCCATGCAAACCAGCAGTAAAGATGCAACCATGTAGGCCAGGCAGAAAATGTATCCGTATCTGAAGTTGATTATTAGCCTTATCCTGTGAGTGAACAGGTTTGGTTTTTGAGAGACTGAGACTAGCATAGTGGCTGTTTGATTGTTGAGCACACTTTGCTTATTCCATTCATTCATTTCATATCATAGCCTAAGGTTTAAATCATTGCCTTTTAAATATATACAAATAATAAAACGTGTATGATGTATTATTACAGGTAAAATTAATATTGCAAAGCTCTGATTTCTGAGAGATGCATGGAGAGGAAACAGCAATGGAGTGTTTGATTTGCGCTCTTTTCACTCACAAAGTTTACATTCATTCACTTCACACTCGTGACTTTAGAGGTCTGTGTACAATATTGCACTGATCCCCTGACTCAACTGTTATCTAGCAAATACCAGACTGTGCCAGCTTCAGCCGAGTATTCAGGCAGAATTATTCCTTGTCCGTTATTCATTTTTGAAGACATTATCCGTGCAATTCCGAATAAGGTATTCGGCTTCAGGTCCAACCCTAATTACTACATTACATACTTTATTTTTTACATGCAACATAGATAAGGTAATAGAAAGTAACTGCTCCACGCAATATTGTAATCCTATAATTGACATCGTACCAAACTCTTTGTATGCATTATGGTTAATTCATGCTGGAGTAGTTGATTGTTTCTGACAGCGCCGACTACTATGCAAGCCCTAGTACAGTATGACAAAATTTTCGCTGTATTTATGTAGAGCCAAACGTATCCCTTCTAGCCTTAAAGGGTTAGTTCACCAAAAAATGAAAATTATGTCATTAATGACATGTCATCCCAATCCAGTAAGACCTCCGTTTATATTCGGAACACAGTTCAAGAAATTTTTGATTTAGTCCGAGAGCTTGCTGTCCCTCCATTGAAAATGTATGTACGGTATACTGTCCATGTCCAGAAAGGTAAGAAAAACATAATCAAAGTAGTTAGTCCATGTGACATCAGAGGATCAGTTAGAATTTGTTGAAGCATCGAAAATAAATTTTCATCCAAGAATAACAAAAACTTCTACTTTATTAGGGCCCGAGCACCGAGGTGCGAGGACCCTCTTGTATCTGCTTTGTTTATTAGGGCCCGAGCACCGAGGTGCGAGGACCCTCTTGTATCTGCTTTGTTTTTAGGGCTCAAGCCTGGAGGGCGAGAGCCCTATTGTTTTCCTTAGGATTATTTGTTATTATTATTATTTTTCTTCAAGGTTTCGGGGGCTTTTGGGGCCCTTAACATGCTTAAAAAGTCTTGAAAATTGGCACACACATTGGAACCTGCGGCCATTAGGGCCGGGCAGAGACTGATACACGGGCGTGGCACAGGGGCTCTACAGCGCCCCCTGGAATACTGAGGGCCATATATCATACATACTTGCACGTAGACACACGAAACTCGGTACACATGTAGATCTCATCAAACCAAACAACTTTTGTACTGCATGTCATAGGCTTCGCCCAACAGGAAGTTGGATATTTAGGGTTTAGTATTCATATTTTTCGTCAAAGTTGTGGGGGCTTTTGGGGTCCTTAACATACTCAAAAACTCTTGAAAATTTGCGCACACTTTGGAATCTGTGGCCTTTAGGAGCCTGCAGAGGCTGGGACCCGGGCGTGGCACAGGGGCTCTATGGCGCCCCCTGGAACACAGTCATAAATGTTGATGTATAGCTCACACATACTTGCTCGTATTAATATGAAACTCAGTACACATATAGATCTCATCGTGCTGAACAACTTTCGTACTGCATGTCATTCGGCTCCGCCCAACAGGAAGTCAGCTATTTAGAGTTATGTAAAAAGCGCATGCTCTGGAATTTGAAATACTTGTCATAGGTTTTTTTGCCGATTGCCACCAAACTCGGTCAACATGATCTCAAGACATTGGGGATGAAAAATTGCCAGGGGATTTTTGATATCTCGAACGGTTTGCTCGTGGCGAGGTGTTGAAATTATGGCGAGAAATGAGAAACAGGAAGTGTCTAATACCATCCACATACATTTCCTGATTTTAATCAAACTGCATCAGATTATTCGTTGTATGATGTCGATCGCATATATGTGACTATTAGGAGTCAAAGTTATAGCGCCACCAACTGGCAGCAGGAAGTGTGTCATTTTCAAAATGATTTGAATTCAGCATCTTATTTTTACTCGATTTGCTTCAAACTTCATCAGAATAATGTTAAAACACAGCCGATATAAATCTGCTGGGGGGATATTGATATCTAAAAATATTGTTGCCGTGGCAACATGTTAAACTGGAATACTTCTCAGGTGATTTTGAGGCATATAACATGCTTAGAATTTCATCAAACTCAGAACACATATCAGTATTTATGATAACTAGACACTGGCAAAAGTTCATAAGAGGGCGTGGAAGAGGCACTCTATAGCGCCACCTTTTGTCAAAAGTGGCGGGGTTAGTTTTAGCTACAGACACCAAACTCGGTACAAAAATTTTTCTTATCAAGACGGACAACTTTCTAATCCACAGTCATCAGCTACGATCAACAGGAAGTCAGCTATTTTGATTTGAATGTGGATTTTTTTTTACATTTAGCTGTGAATTAATGCATACTGCTCAGAGGAGAGTAACACTATACACACCAAACTTTGTCTACATGATGCCAAAACATTTTAAACAACTTAAATTGCCAATGGATTTTGGATAGCTTAAACGGTTTTGTCGTGGTGATTTTTTTAAATGACAGTAAAAATGGAATTATTAATTTTCCTGCATTTTTAAATTCCAAACACTTCAAAACCTTTTTTCGTACAGAAAAAAAGTCATTCTGAGTAAATATGGATAGTTTCACGACTTTACAACACTGTATGGATAACAGAAAATTAAAAAACTGTCAGACATCTCATCTCACTCTGTCCCTCTGTTTGAGTATATGTGCTTCAGACTTCCATTGTCTGAGAGAAATAGCGCCCCTACAGGTTCAATTCCCGGACTTTTACTTTCACTTTTAAATCGGTTAAAAATACAAATAAATACTTAGATTTAATTCACACTGACAAGCTAAACCAACATATCTGATTATTACCGGTTCAGGGCTCATGGATAAATTATTTCTGGCCAGAGATACGTGAGAAATAGGAGAGATGAATCACCGCTGTGATCACGAGCGTCTGGAGTAAAGAGCTCAGAAAAAACGAATTTATTCCTGTTTTAAAGCTTTTAAAAATAAATTATTACAGCGATATCACACAATCAACCAATTAGAACACACCAAGAGCTAAATTCAGATGTTTTTGAACTGTTTGTGTGAAAATGAAATATTTGTGGCTGCCTATCTGAAATCACCGCCTCCGATCAGCGCGTACAGTGTCGAGCTCAAAACAAACGAATTTATTCTTGTTTAAGAGCTTTTTTAAATAAAATATTACCACAAATGCACACAATAAACGCATTGTAACACTACAAGAGCTAAATGCAGGTGTTTGTGACCCGTTTAAGTGTGAAAGACTATTTGAAAGCGCGACTGGCACAATAACATATATCTCTCGAGCTGCAGGATTCTGGCTTTCGTCGTATGAACGAACACATCACGGACAAGATTATTTCAAAATACATAATAGCTTGGCGACTATAAACGAAAACAGCCACGTGAACATAAACTGTTGAGAAATAAATCTGAAATGGATCTACTGGATTTGAATATTAAGTGACCGCATATACCAGCTGCTTCTGTCTTCAATTTTAATCTATATAAAAAATGAAACTCATTCATCTTGGCTGCTTTTTTTAATGTGTGTACGTATTTATTTATTTATTTATTTATTTATTTATTTATTATTTTGCTCAAGAATTAATCTATATTTAATTAAATCAATTACATTTTATTTTACATTTGATTTGTCCATTTCTGCATCTAAACGCCTAAAAACCTAAAACATGCTCTATTATACTATTGTTAGCAATTTCTTTATCGTCCAATTTATCTGGTGTACACTTTTATTTTCATAATAAACTTGTTTGTTAGATTATACACAGTTACAGTGGTCTATAATAAATATTGACAGGTTTTATTCAAGCTGTTTAGAATGATTGCAGTAGGCAAATTTTTTGAAATGTAAATAAAATAAAAAAAAAAAAAAAAATAAATAAATAAAAAACATTGGAAAAGAATAACTGTTGTACATTTTTATACATTTTGTATAATTTCATAGTTTATGCATTATAGTTATAAAAACAAATACATTTAGCCACTCACATAAAATCTTATAGGCCTTATCCTTTTCTGACAGTTTTAGGGATTTTTAAAAATCCTAAAAAACCTTATTTGTGCTGCAAATAATAATTTCAAACTCAAACAGTAAATATTCAGTTCATGCTTTATAAAGCCTTGTCCCAATATTAATAGTCAGTAGTAAGCAGTTTATAAATACAGCTATAAAAAGCTTGTTCTTGGTTTATAAGCACATTTATTAAAAAGGAGAGTAAAGGGTCAGTTATCTTCCTATGAAAAAAAAAAAAAAAAAAAAAAAAACAAACAACAACACAGATTGATACAGAACTCAGAAATTTTATTGTGGATTTATGATAAAATCAGCCTGTAAATGAATTCATACTCCTCCAAGAAGACACAAGTTCACAGCAAACTTTTTTAACATGAAGCTAATATACTGAAGATGTTAAATTGCGAATGGGTTTAGGATAGCTTAAATGGTGTGGCCATAGCGATTTATTAAAGTAACATAAAAAAATACAATCGTTATTTTAGTATATCTTTAAAATTTTTCATTCCAACTCTTCATAATTTTTTATATACGTAGAAGTCATCATTTGAAGGAAGCACAGTAAGTTTCATAGCTTTATCATTTTCAAGAGCCAGCATAAAATTAAAACTATCATAACTTATAAATCAAGCTTGCAATTCTTAGTTCCAATAATGACCACCAGATGGAGCTATAGGATTACTTTTAAATAATTATTGTAAAACAAGTATGATTTAAATCATTTATAGAAATCTTTCAAAGAAAAATAATATGTATTTTATGTATTTTACTGATAAAATGACCCTCACTTAATTAGAATAACAAGCTGAAGTATTGTGAACTGTATATTAAGAATAATTCTTTATAAGCTTTATGGACAGATACGTTTTGAGTGACTCTTGAAGGTTCAGCACCACATCCTCTTTTACCACTGTTTAAAGAATTTATCTTACAGAACAGGTGTGAATGAATTTTGGATAGCTTGAATGATTTTGCGTGGTGATTTTTTGAAATAACAGTAAAAAAGTAACCAGTAAATGTCTTTTATTTTTTTTAAGTGCAGCTTCTAAACACTTCAAAAAAATGTACACATAGCAGACAAGTCATTCTGAGGAAATATGCATAGTTTCATGACTATACAACATTATATGGATGATAGAAAATTAAAAAACTATCATACATCTGATGTCACTCTGTCCCTCTGTCACTGTGGTTAATGTGTGTGTGTGTGTGTGTGTGTTTGTGTGTGTGTTAAGTGAATTAGGTGTGAAACTATCAGGGAGCATTTAGTCTCCAGCGCCAACATTTTACAGAACTGCCACTTTCCTTGAGTCTCAGAATTACAATGTGTCAGGTTCTGAGAGATCTAAGATTCCAAAAAATTATTTAATTAGAATGCTATGAAGTATTGTGAAATACTATATATTAAGACTTTATATATAGGCTTAATTAACAGATTAGAGTGACTCGTGAAGGACCAGCACCACCTCCTCTTGTCCGATGGTTTGAGGAATATATCTTCCAGAATCCGGGATTAAGATTTAGGAGCTCATTTTTATTCCACCTCCTTTCCTGAAAGTCTGTCTTGCAGAATTGACTAAAAATTAATCTTCACATTAATTCCTAATTATTTTGCAATTCTTTTTGTCAGTTCTTCTTGACCTGTTTTTCTCTTCCAGCTTTCCTGGACTATTGTATAGCACTCATAAATGATTAAATAAAAAATAATGGTAGTTATTAAGATTGATATGGTTTGGAATTGGTAAAATGTGCTTGGAAAAAAATCACAATAAAACAATGTTTTAATGTTTAATTTGGAATATTAACTGACATGAATGAATGCTATATAAATATTGTTCATGTTAACATAATGTTTATAAATGAAATCTTATTGTAAAGTGTTACTAAAGTTATATATATATATATATATATATATATATATATATATATATATATATATATATATATATATATATATATATATATATTGTTCTGTGAATGTGATTTTAAAGTCTAGATGATTCGGATTAACCCTTTAACTGCCATATCATTTAAAACCTCACTGCCAGAGGGATATTGTGAATGCATGTGCCCGCTGGGCACAGTTTACCTGATGCCACCGGGGTGGCGATGGCATTGGTGGCTTGAGCCCGCCATCGCTGCTTGCAGCTATATTTTATTATTATTATTCTTCTTCTTCTTCTTCTTCTCCCGAATGAATCGCATTTTTGAGGGCTTTAACATGCTCAAAAAGTCATGAAACTTTGCACACTCGTCAAACCTGGTGAAAATTTTCGTCTGATATAGGATTCAGAAGAGGGTGTGGCAAAATGGCTCGACAGCGCCACCTATACCAAGAAAATCAACAGCCTTCCAGCTATGTTTCACGTACATGCACGAAAATTGGCACACATATGTAACACACCAATACCTACAAAAAAGACTCTTGGAGCGAAATTCTAAACCCAACAGGAAGTCGGTTATTTTTAATATAATGAGCATATTTTGTGTAATTTTGGTCATTTCCATGTGTTGTATTTTAACGAACTCCTCCTAGAGAGTTCTTCAAATCAACACCAAATTTGGTATGCCTAATCTAAAGGCCTTTGCGATGTTAAATTGCGAAGATCCTGACTTTTCGTTGAAGGGCGTGTCCGTGGCGGCCTGGCGAATTTCGATGATTCGCCATGAAAAATGAAGTTGCTATAACTCACACATACAATGACCAATCTGCCCCAAACTTCACATGTTTGATGAGACTCCGAACCTGAACAGATTGACATGCCCATATTCAGTTATAGTCATAGCGCCACCTATTGGCAACAGGAAGTGACATATTTTACGCTGCGACGAACTACTCCTAGAAATTTTATGACATCAATGTCTTTTTTGTGGTCAGTCTAATCTAAAGGCCTGTGCGATGTTCAGTTGTGAAGATCTTGAGTTTTCGTTAAAAGGCTTGTTCATGGCGCCGCGACGAAGTTCGATGTCTCGCCATGCGAATAAAAGATGTTATAACTCAGGCATAAGATGTCCGATCTTCCCCAAACTTCACATGTGTGATAAGAGTCCTGGCCTGAAAAGATCTTCAGGCCAATATTCCACCGGGTGTGGCAGAATGGCTCTATAGCGCCACCTATACACTTTCAACGGAGTGCGCCTCGAGCTATGTTTCACGTACATGTACAAAAATTGGTACACACATGTAACACTCCAATACCTACAAAAAAGTCTCTTGGTACGAAATCCGGATCCCAACAGGAAGTCGGTTATTTTGAATTTTCCCTTCAAAATTGCTGTTGTTTTTGCCATTTTCAGGGGTTGTACTTTAACGAACTCCTCCTAGACATTTATTCAGATCAACACCAAACTTGGTCAGTGTAATCTAAAGCCCTTTGCGATAATAAATTGCGAAGGACTTGAGCTTTCGTTAAAGGGCGGGTCCATGGCGGCCTGACAAATTTCGATGTTTCGCCATGAAAAAGGAAGTTGCTGTAACTCAGACATACAATGTCCAATCTGCCCCAAACTTCACATGTTGGATAAGACTCTTGACCTGAACAGATCTACATGCCAATATTCAGTTATAGTCATAGCGCCACCTATTGGCAACAGGAAGTTACATATTTTACACTGCGACAAACTACTCCTTGAAATTTTATGACATCAATGTCTTTTTTGTGGTCAGTCTAATCTAAAGACCTGTGTGATGTTTAGTTGTGAAGATCTTGAGTTTTTGTTAAAAGGTGTGTCCATGGCGCCGTGATGAAGTTCAATGTCTCGCCATGGGAATAAAAGATGTTATAACTCAGGCATAAAATGTCCGATCTTGCCCAAACTTCACATGTGTGATAAGGGTCCTGGCCTGGACAGATCTGAAGGCCAATATTCCATCGAGTGTGGCAAAATGGCTCAATAGCGCCACCTATACACTTTCAACGGAGTGCGTATACACTTTAAACGGAGTGCGCCTTGAGCTATGTTTCACCTACATGTACAAAAATCGGTACACACATGTAACACACCAATATCTACGAAAAAGTATCTTGGTACGAAGTCCGGATCCCAACAGGAAGTCAGTTATTTGGAATTTTCTATGCAAAATTAGTGTTGTTTTGGCCATTTTCAGGGGTTGTACTTTAACGAACTCCTCCTAGATATTTATTCAGATCAACACCAAACTTGGTCAGTGTAATCTAAAGCCTTTTGCGATCTTAAATTGCGAAGATCTTGAGGTTTCGTTAAAGGGCGTGTCCATGGCGGCCTGACAAATTTCATTGTTTCGCCATGAAATAGGATGTTGTTGTAACTCAGGCATAAAATGTCCAATCCTCCCCAAACCTCACATGTTCGATAAAAGTCCTGCCCTGAACACATCTGAAGGCCAATATTCCATTATAATGATAGCGCCACCTGCTGGCAACAGGAAGATTGGCACATATATGGAATAAACATTGATATATTCTACTTATATTTATGAGTTTAAACGCATATTTCTCACCGTTCACCTATTAACTAAAGCCACTCGCTGCCGGTGAGCCCGGGTGCGAGGGCCCGTTCATCGCTGCTTGCAGCTTTAATTATTATTATTATTCTTCTTCTTCTTCTTCTCCCGAATGAATCGCATTTTTGAGGGCTTTAACATGCTCAAAAAGTCATGAAACTTGGCACACGCGTCAAACCTGGTGAAAATTTTCGTCTGATATAGGATTCAGAAGAGGGTGTGGCAAAATGGCTCGACAGCGCCACCTATACCAAGAAAATCAACAGCCTTCCAGCTATGTTTCACGTACATGCACGAAAATTGGCACACATATGTAACACACCAATACCTACAAAAAAGACTCTTGGAGCGAAATTCTAAACCCAACAGGAAGTCGGTTATTTTTAATATTATGAGCATATTTTGTGTAATTTTGGTCATTTCCATATGTTGTATTTTAACGAACTCCTCCTAGAGATTTCTTCAAATCAACACCAAATTTGGTATGCCTAATCTAAAGGCCTTTGCGATGTTAAATTGCGAAGATCTTGAGTTTTCGTTGAAGGGCGTGTCCGTGGCGGCCTGGCGAATTTCGATGATTCGCCATGAAAAATGAAGTTGCTATAACTCACACATACAATGACCAATCTGCCCCAAACTTCACATGTTTGATGAGACTCCGAAGCTGAACAGATTGACATGCCCATATTCAGTTATAGTCATAGCGCCACCTATTGGCAACAGGAAGTGACATATTTTACGCTGCGACGAACTACTCCTAGAAATTTTATGACATCAATGTCTTTTTTGTGGTCAGTCTAATCTAAAGGCCTGTGCAATGTTCAGTTGTGAAGATCTTGAGTCTTCGTTAAAAGGCTTGTTCATGGCGCCGCGACGAAGTTCGATGTCTCGCCATGGGAATAAAAGATGTTATAACTCAGGCATAAAATGTCCGATCTTCCCCAAACTTCACATGTGTGATAAGAGTCCTGGCCTGAACATATCTGCAGGCCAATATTCCACCGGGTGTGGCAGAATGGCTCTATAGCGCCACCTATACACTTTCAACGGAGTGCGCCTCGAGCTATGTTTCACGTACATGTACAAAAATTGGTACACACATGTAACACTCCAATACCTACAAAAAAGTCTCTTGGTACGAAATCCGGATCCCAACAGGAAGTCGGTTATTTTGAATTTTCCCTTCAAAATTGGTGTTGTTTTTGCCATTTTCAGGGGTTGTACTTTAACGAACTCCTCCTAGAGATTTATTCAGATCAACACCAAACTTGGTCAGTGTAATCTAAAGCCCTTTGCGATAATAAATTGCGTAGGACTTGAGGTTTCGTTAAAGGGCGGGTCCATGGCGGCCTGACAAATTTCGATGTTTCGCCATGAAAATGGAAGTTGCTGCAACTCAGACATACAATGTCCAATCTGCCCCAAACTTCACATGTTGGATAAGACTCTTGACCTGAACAGATCTACATGCCAAGATTCAGTTATAGTCATAGCGCCACCTATTGGCAACAGGAAGTTACATATTTTACACTGCGACAAACTACTCCTAGAAATTTTATGACATCAATGTCTTTTTTGTGGTCAGTCTAATCTAAAGACCTGTGTGATGTTTAGTTGTGAAGATCTTGAGTTTTTGTTAAAAGGTGTGTGCATGGCGCCGTGATGAAGTTCGATGTCTCGCCATGGGAATAAAAGATGTTATAATTCAGGCATAAAATGTCCGATCTTGCCCAAACTTCACTTGTGTGATAAGGGTCCTGGCCTAAACAGATCTGAAGGCCAATATTCCATCGAGTGTGGCAAAATGGCTCGATAGCGCCACCTATATACTATCAACGGAGTGCGTATACACTTTAAACGGAGTGCGCCTCGAGCTATGTTTCACGTACATGTACAAAAATCGGTACACAAATGTAACACACCAATATCTACGAAAAAGTCTCTTGGTACGAAATCCGAATCTCAACAGGAAGTCAGTTATTTAGAATTTTCCCTGCAAAATTAGTGTTGTTTTGGCCATTTTCAGGGGTTGGACTTTAACGAACTCCTCCTAGAGATTTATTCAGATCAACACCAAACTTGGTCAGTGTAATCTAAAGCCTTTTGCGATCTTAAATTGCGAAGATCTTGAGGTTTCGTTAAAGGGCGTGTCCATGGCGGCCTGACAAATTTCGATGTTTCGCCATGAAATAGGATGTTGTTGTAACTCAGGCATAAAATGTCCAATCCTCCCCAAACCTCACATGTTCGACAAAAGTCATGCCCTGAACACATCTGAAGGCCAATATTCCACTATAATGATAGCGCCACCTGCTGGCAACAGGAAGATTGGCACATATATGGAATAAACATTGATATATTCTACTTATATTTATGAGTTTAAATGCATATTTCTCACCGTTCACCTATTAACTAAAGCCACTCGCTGCCGGTGAGCCCGGGTGCGAGGGCCCGTTCATCGCTGCTTGCAGCTTTAATTCAGTATTGTCTTCTCTTCGGGGTCTGTTGTGAGCGTGTTCAAAACACTGCAGTTTAGTGATGTCCAGTTCACGAAAGAATCATTCGATTTAACTGGTTCTTCTTGAACCAGTTCACCAAATCGAACTGAATCGTTTTAAATGGTTCGCATCTCCAATAGGCATTAATCAACAAATGACTTAAGCTGTTAACTTTTTTAACGTGGCTGACACTCCCTCTAAAACAAACCAACCGGAGAAATTCATTTACTCAAACATTACACTGACTAAACTGCTGTGAAGAGAGAACTGAAGATGAACACCGAGCCAAGCCAGATAACGAACGAAAGATTGACTCGTTCTCGTTTCTGTCGTATGCGTCCGATTTGAGATCCGAGGAGCTGATGATGCTGCGCATGTGTGATTGAGTGTGAAGCAGACCGACACACAGCGCGTCTGAACTGAACTAGTTCTTTTGGTGATTGATTCTGAACCGATTCTGTGCTAATGTTATGAGCGCAAGACCGAAAGGCTTGAATTAAAAGTCAATCATCTCCATGACGTCATTACATCAAGTGCAAAAGAACCGGTGAACTGTTTATTTCAACAGGTTTATTGAGTCAAACTGTCCGAAAGAACCAGTTTGCGGAAAAGAACCGAACTTCCCGTCACTACTGGCGATCCGAAAACAATGCAACCGGTTCTTGACTCGAGAACGAGTCAATCTTTCAACGATTTAGTTCGATTTGGTGAACTGGTTCAAGAAGAACCGGTTAAATCGAATTATTTGTTCGTAGGGCTGGGCGATATGACGAAATATATCGTCTGCACGATAGAAAATGTCTATTGTTTTATATAAGGCTCTATCGTTTACGCCACGATAAGGCGTTTACGATAGAATTTTACGTCAAGATGCACCTCACGCAAAGGCATGCCCATGCACGCTGCAATACATAAACAAACATGGAGGAAGACGGTAGTAGACGTAACAAGATGACCAGCCAACCCAAACCGAGGAGCTTGTACCTAAAAGAGGGACGACTTCTGTTGCATGGACGCCTAAAACGGATGAAAAAGTTTAAATGTTTTTAACTCGATGCGGTGCGGACGCGCCTGGAAAAAACGGGCGCGTCGCACCGCGCTTCCATTATGACTGCGCATACCGCGTGCCTACATTGGAAATAACGAACTTGAGCACGCAAAATACTCAATATGTGAACGGCTCCACAGGCTTTTATCCGTGGCACACCATATAGCCATAGCTCCCGCAGATGGAAGGAGATCACTTCTGCTGTTGCCAAACATATCTACACGGTTGATAATAGCGGGTTGAAATATTTTAATGGCAGGTGTTAACATGTCTTGCTTGAAAAAATTTAATCCATACTACCTTTATTTGTTTTGTATATCATTTCAAACTGCATTTCCACATTGCAATTTTATATAGACTATTCATAAACTGAATTAACAGAAAAATTGCTATATCGTTATGTATATCGTTATCAGGATATCAAATGAGCTATATCGGGATATGGAATTTTGGCCATATCGCCCAGCCCTATTTGTTCGTGAACCGGATATCACTACACTGCAGTGAAAGCACTCACAACAGACCCGGAAGAAAAGACAATGCTGAATAAAGTCGTAGTTTTTGTTATTTTTGGACCAAAATGTTTTTTCGATGCTTCAAAAAATTCTAACTGACCCTCTGATGTCACATGGACAACTCTGATAATGTTTTTATTACCTTTTTATTACAGAAAGTTCTCGGCCTAAATCTAAAATATCTTAAACTGTGTTCTGAATATGAACGGAGGTCTTAAGGATTTGGATTGACATGAGACAATGTCAGCAACAACAGCATTATAAAGTAAATAAAATGTAAATAAAGTCCATTAAAATAATTTGACCCTACAGCTCCAAACTTGGTCCTAGATGGCCAGTGTCCTTTAGAGTTTAGCTCCAACCCTAATTATACACACTTGAACCAGCTCTTACTAGACACACTAAAATCTTCCAGATAGTGTTAAGGCCAGTCGAAGCTAAACTCTGCAGGGCATTAGCCCTCCAGGATGTAGTTTGGAGACCCCTGTCCTACGGTGTTACTTTGCACATGCTTTTTGATAATTACAAATAATAGTGTAAAATTATTTTCTTAATAGGAGATATGCTGTCTCTCACATCAAATACTTTATCAGTAGTTAAGTATGTGGTCCTGAAGAGGATCCTTTTCTTTTTCTATAATTTGGACTTGACTTGGGCTCAAAACTTTTGGACTTGACTTTGACTCAAACCTCTTTGGACTCGGTCTTGGACTTGACTTGGACTTGATAAAGCTGGACTTGACTACAGCTCTAACTTAAATCGCCTCCTGCTGGCAGACAATTAATTTCCATATACATACAGTATATGGGGCGGGGGAGTGCTACCACAAATAGAGGGCAAGGCTGTGGGAAACACTGTTTAGGTTTAAAAGTCAACATGCAGTGAGAGTAATTTATAAGAGTAGGAACTGTGAAAAGACAGCAGGGTGTAATTGTCTAAATGTAAATATCAGATGCTTTTAGAGGATAAAGTAAAAAGGAGACTGACTGTGATCAAAGTGCACGTGATGCGTGTTCCTACAGAGCATTACTGTGATTTTATTTGTCTTTATTATCTGTTTTAGAATTTGATCTAGAGATTTAAACTATTTTACAGCCCTGCTTGTTTTAATGTATAATAAATATCTGTATTGACTGCTGTATTGAAACATCTCTCTCACTGCAAGCAAAGTCTGTGAGCAGCAACAACTTCCCCTCCACGCACACTGATACCAGAAACACGCTCTGCCTTCACTCCGTGGATAAAGTATTTCAGTATGTTTGAAATCTTATGTTCATAACGTAGCATATAAAATAATAAAAAAATAGCTTAAGCTATTTTGTGTAAACTTTTTTCCCTATATCACATGCCAAACTAATAACGTTGTGAGCATTAAATCTTTAATTGCTGCTTTCTGCTATGAACATTTTGATTGTGATGTTTGTGATGAAAATAACAGTACATTTTTGTCAGTTATTTTATCTAAACAGATCGATTAACTACTGAAGCCATCAATCTAACACATCAGAGAGGCAAAACTGACATCTATTAGTGAAAATGTGCTTTGATGCGCTTGTTTGATAACTTGTGGTTAAAGCACCACTCAGCGGTCAAAGGCTGCAAATGCACTTTATATGTGCGGTGGTAAAAAGGGCCTTTTGAATGTCTACTTTGTGTGCACAAAGCCAAATTAAACCCTGCGGCTCATGACAATACAATCTGTCTGTGTAAGAAACATCTATGATGCCCCTGGGGTTAAGCATTTTTGTGTGAACAATCCCTTAAATGGCTGACACCTGTCTACACCAGATGTGTGTTTTGCGTAAAAGGCAAATAAAAATTCATTATAATTACTGACACGGTCTTCACAGAAATATAGTATACTGATGGCCGATTCATTTCTGATAACAGGACAGCATCCTATTTAAACATCTCGTCCCTTTATAGCTTTCACGCCTCTTATCATCAGGAACAAGTGGATGTTTCACTTTTAACGGCATCCTGGATCTTAAATATCCTTCAAATACACAAACGGTGTTTTTCTGTGACTGAATAATTTAAATAATGGCTAAATTTTTGCTGAGATATCGAAAATGGTATTGGTTACATTTAAGGCATCTAAAATGTTAATATTCTGTGGATTAAGTGATCTAAAATATGGTAATACATAATAATGCATTAATGTGTGCTTTATAAGTACTAATAAGCCAATATGCTGTTATAATAATGTAATAATAGTGTATAGTGTAATAATAATAATAATAATAATAATAATAATATTATCAACAAATATTATTTTTGTCAATCCTGCAGTCCTAGTGCCGACTACTAATTATGCAACTGTAAAACCACAACAAAGTGTGTGAAGTACCTATGATGATTCTGGAAAATGAAAGCTCCTGTCCATTGTCCTGCTGGTACATCATGGTTACAAATGCTCTGTTAGCTGCAGGTTTACCAACTGGAGCTCCATGAATCAAATCCTTCAGTGTTTTCACACGCAAGTTACTGGTCTTCTCAGCCAGAACAAAGCTGATAGCATCCATGAGATTTGATTTGCCTAAGGATAAAAAGTTTGCATTAGATAAGCATAAAAAAAAATAAAAAAAAACACAATGCAAATGCACAATCTTCTGCTCACCAATCCTGCATTTATTTGATCCAAAATACAGCAAAAGCAGTATTATTGTGCATTATTTTAATGATTAAAAATAACTGCTTTCTATCTGAATATATTTTAAAATGTAATTTATTCTTGTGATCAAAGCTGTATTTTCTCCAGTCTTCAGTGTCACATGATCTTCAGAAATCAGAATATTATACTGGTTTGCTGCTCAAGAAACATTTATTATTAGTAGTAGTAGTAGTAGTAGTATCAATTTTTTTTAAACAGTTGAGTATTTTTTTTTTCAGGATTCTTTGATGAATATGAATATTCAGAGATCAGAATTTATCTGACATAAAAAGCTTTTGTGACATTATACGCAATACCATTCAAAAGCTTGGAGTCAATATAATTTGTTTAAAAAAAAAAAAATTATTGGGGTGGGGGGTTGTTGTAGAAATTAATACTTCTATTTAGCAAGGATGCTTTAAATTTACAAAGACATGTATAATGTTACAAAAGATTTATATTTCAGATAAATGCTGATCTTCTGAACTTTCTATTATCAAAGAAACTTAAAAAATTATATTCCGCTGTTTTTAACATAATAATAATAAAAACATTTTTTTGGGGGGAGCAGCAAATAAGTATATTAGAATGATTTCTGAAGGATCTTGTGACTGGAGTAATGATCCAAAAAAATCTAAAGAATAAATTACATTTTCAAATATATTCAAATATAACACAGTTGTTTTAAATAGTAAAAAATCCTTCAAAATGTCACTGTTTTTGCTGTACTTTGGATCAAATACATGCAGGCTTGATGAGCAGAAGATACTTCTTTAAAAACAATTAAAGTTTTGTATGTTTATTCGTTTTTTTTAAGGCCATGTTAGAATCAGGGATATTTACATGACAAACACAATCCAGAATATCGCCATGCAAAATAACGCATTAATATGTACTTTATAATCATCCAATACCCTAGTAAAATGCTTGCTAATATACAACTAGTAAATCGTGTTCCCTGAAGTTAGCGAATTTGCTTTTCAAAATCAGGTACTTTTTCCCCACTAGTGTTGATAAATTTTAAGAATTTGGCATAACAAATATGACATATCACTTAACGTAACGTTACCTTACCCTCATTCGAATGTTAAATATTAATGAATGCGTTAGTGTTGTTTTTATTATAACAACCTTGATTATCGGTCACAGCATTTATTAAGAGTTATTATTTTAAGCCAACACACTTACCTGATCCATTCGGCCCAATAATCGCTGTAAACTTGTGGAAAGGCCCGATTATTTGTCTGCCTTTGTAAGACTTAAAGTTTTCTATCTCTATTAACTTTAAGTAACCCATGGTGAATTGTTTATTCCAAAGAGTTTAATAACAATTAAATCTTGAAAATGTTCAGACCGCCCTCCGACTGCTAACACAAAAGAGAGCGGGCTAACATTAATCTTAGCTCGGGGCACGACAAATACAATCAACGACAGACTAATACTTTTTATAGAATAGCCTGCACTTTTAAGCAGAAAAAAAAAATCTTATTAATGTATCATTGTGTTAATCGTTGTAATAAAAGTAAATGAAGCGGACATAGAAGCCTGCTACAGCGCGCGCGCGCGCAATAACTGTTCCATAAACAACACTTCTTCTTCTTCTTTGATGTTTTATGGCGGTTGGCAAACCAGCTTTAGGTGCATTTACCGCCACCTACTAGGATGGAGTGTGGAGCATTGACGGTAATGAAAACTAACTAAAAAAAAAATGTAACTAACCTATGTGGTAATTATTTAAATCCTATTAATGACCTCTGTATCTTTGAGATACTTAATTATTCTGTGTAACATGTCTATATCCACATCTTTATTTAAAATCTTCTGAAGTGAGATCTGATTTGTTTCTATATTAATTGATTCTATAAGTTGTAATCTTTCCTTATCATATCCTTTACATTTTATTAAAATATGTTCAACTGTTTCAGGAGGATGACATTTTACATAAAGTCCAGACTCATGTTTACCTATTATAAATAAAGATTGGTTAAGTGTAGTGTGTCCAATTCTAAGGCGAGATATTATGCGGTCTTTCTTTCTATTCCCACAAATTCTCCTCTCATTTCCAACTGTTCTTTGAATATTGTATATATGCCGCCCTTTATTCTCACCATCCCATTTAATTTGCCACATATCTTTTAATGCTTTTTTAATTAGCCCTTTTATTTCTAATTTACTCATTGGACTTAAATTCTATGTCTGGACGTTTTAATGTTTTTTTTCGCTATCTGATCCACCACTTCATTACCTTCTATACCTATATTTGCAGGTATCCATACAAAATAAACAATTGTTTTTGATTGTATTCTAAATAAACTTTGTTAAATGTCAGACAAAATGTCTTGTCTAGTTGATGATTTTCCGCTCTTTAACTTGACAATGCTGAAAACGAGTCTGAACATATTGCTACTTCCGGTATATTAATGTCTTCAACCCACTGCAGAGCCAAAAATATGGCAATCATTTCTGTGGTATAAACTGACAGATGATTTGATGTTCTTTTTGATATTCTATACCTGAACTTTGGAACATATATGGCTGCTGCTGTGCGTCCTGTTTCAGGATCTTTAGATCCATCTGTATATATACACGAGTTTCTGACATAAATTTCTGATCTAAATATTTCTGTACTATTGAACTTTTAGATTCTTGTCTATTTGTATCATTTATACTCACTAAAACCTGAAAGTCAACTACAGGCATTGGGAATAACCATGGAGGTGTTACTGGCAACACAACAGTATTGCAAACATCACAATTACTTATTCCAATTTCATGTGCCTCATTACTTGCTTTCCATCCAAATCTATTTATATTTATATATTCATGTTCCCAACAGTCTTCTAATACTTTTTTGACAGGATGTATTTCCGAATGCCCTTTTACAGTACTCCAGTATACTAGTTTCAGCTTCAACCTGCGAAGCTCCAGTGGCATCTCATTCATTTCAACCTGTAAAACTGGTGCAGGAGAAGTTTTAAATGCTCCACAGCATAATCGCAATGTCTGGTTTTGTATAATATTTACCTTATTTAACAGAGATGCTGAGGCTGTTCCATAAATCATACTCCCATAATCTAATGTAGATCTTACAAGTGCACAGTATATTCTTTTTAGAGAATTTCTATCAGCTCCCTAATCTAATCCCGCTAAACAACTCAGTACATTTATTCCTCTTTTACATTTATCTACAATCTGTTGAATGTGTTTTGCAAATGTTCCATGAACAACACATTTCGCGAGATCATACGTCTTCTTCTTCTTCTTCAGTGGATCACTGGCGCGTCGCATACCAACTTTTTAGGTGCATTCTGCCTCCTCCTGTGCTGGAGTATGAAGTTTTTGTGTTTGCTTTAGTTTTCAATGCAAATTAACAAGTAAGACCCTTATCATCTATTTACAAACAACTAAATAAAGTATATATATATATATATATATATATATATATATATATATATATATATATATATATATATATATATATATATATATACACCTTGGTAAATATGTCTAAAGAAGGCTGATATCAGGGTTCCAGGAGTCTGCCGCCGCCCTCGTTGACATCTTGCCCCCTCAAATGCCATCTGAAGTCGAACTTGATGCTGGATGACCCAGTCATGTATACCACCTGCCACAGGGTCCTCAGTTCTACCCAGCAGAAAATCAACAGGCAGCTTGGGATCTTGGCCAAACATCAAAAAATAAGGGGACTCGCCCGTGAATTAATGAGGAGTAGTATTGTAGCAGAAGAGCAACTGAGGGAGGCAAGCCGTCTAATCCCTCGTCCTTGTTACAGGCAGAGTTTGCAAAAGATTATGCAGGGTTCGGTTAAACCGTTCACACTGCTCATTGACAGCGGAATAATATAGGGTAGTTGTGACTTGGAGACCAAGTCACAGGCCGTACAACTGCTGAATCAAAGAGCTCTCAAAACTTTGTCCCTGGTCCGAGTGTAGCTGGCTTGGTACCCCAAATTTATAGAATCACATTCTGTGACCAGAACTTGAGCCACCATGGAAGCACGTTGGTCAATCAATCAATCAATCACCTTTATTTATATAGTGCTTTAAACAAAATACATTGCGTCAAAGCACTGAACAACATTCATTTGGAAAACAGTGTCTCAATAATGCAAAATGATAGTTAAAGGCAGTTCATCATTGAATTCAGTTATGTCCCCGGGTAGGGACAGCCTGCATGAATTTCAAGAAAACGTCTTTCATAATAAGCACATTTTCCATACCATTATGCATACCAAGCATACCATACCAAGCAGGTCGCTCAAGAAGGGTGAAATTAATAGCCAGTGTTTCGTTTGGACGTGCAGCAAAGAGATGGTTCATAAAGGTACGCACCACTGGCTGGGAATACTTGGAAACCTGGCACACACACTTGCACACACATACTCCGAGCCAAGAGAATTAAGCATAAAAAAAAATAAAAAATACAACAGGGCACCACAAAGGGGTCATACTCACAGCGTCACCACACTGCATACAAAATGACTGCATGCTGCAGTATACTCTTGCTGAACTTTGGGCTGTATTTAATGGCTGCAGAACATGGACTCTAGCTTACACACCTATATTACAACAAATCACATGCCATATTTCACTCATCCACATACCTGAGAGTAAACAGAGGGAAATTAAAATGACCTGAACCACATGACTCCGCCAGAGAAGGCCAACGAAACAAGCCAAAGGTAACCAGAAATGGCTATACGCACCCTCAGCCATTTGTGCGTTCTGCTTTGATTAAAAGGGCAATCATGGTAATGATTAATCAGCTGGTTACTTAAAACTGCTCCTTACTAGAGCAGATTATTCATGTTTACCACCAGGGGGTTTAAAGAGAATAGTCCTATTTGGCTACAATCCACCCCACCTATTTGGATCGTCACCCCACGATGAACCACCCACCCATAAATCTCAGCTCCAAGGTCACACCCATCTGAGGCACAACCATCTGAGAATTCATAGCACCTCTCTCCCTACCCTGCACTGATATGGGCAGATGGTGAAGGTTAGCGTGTTGTCCAGCAGTAGTATGAGTGGTCCTCCTCAATCCATTATCCCCCAACACTGAAGTGGGGCGAGAAACTACAGCCACAGGTTGTTTGGGCTCGATGGTACCATAATTCAATTGGCTTGGGGGCGAAATTGCAGGGGTGGTAGATGTTCACAAAACAGGGGTCATTGGTTCTAGTCCAGCTTGAGTGAAAAAAGGCCAGGAGACCAGGACCCAGCCATCTTCCAACTCTTCCTCTTCACCCCCCAGGGATAGCCCAGCCTCCACTTGACCACCAGCCACCAAACCTCTCTCTGGACTCCAAGTGGCGATGTAATTCAACAACGTGCGATGTACATGCTTGATCTTAGTTCATGGGCTGGTGCAATAGTGTACACTGCTCTCCTTTTGGTGTGGGCTTTTAGCACTTGGTAAAGGACAGAATTCCAGTGGTCTTGGATCTTATTGTGGCCTCAAATAGAGTGGCCACACAGGAGTACCAATTGTCCCTCCTTCAGGGGACACCCTTGCACATGACGGTCAAAGTTTCTCTGCCAGGAGTCTGCCGCCACCCTCGTTCGACATCTTGCCCCTTCAAATGCCATCTGAAGTCGAACTTGATGCTGGATGACCCAGTCATGTATACCACCTGCCACACGGTCCTCAATCCTACCCAGCAGAAAATCAACAGGCAGCTTGGGATCTTGGCCAAACATCAAATAATATGGGGACTCACCCGTGGATTAATGAGGAGTAGTATTGTAGCAGAAGAGCAACTGAGGGAGGCAAGCCGTCAAATCCCTCATCCTCGTTATAGGCAGAGTTTGCAAAAGATTATGCAGGGTTCAGTTAAACTGTTCACACTGCTCATTGACAGCGGGATAATACGGGGTAGTTTGTGACTTGGAGACCCAGTATAGGCCGCAAAACTGCTGAATCAAAGAGCTCTCAAAACTTTGTCCCTGGTCCGAGTGCAGCTGGCTTGGTACCCCAAATTTATAGAATCACTCTGTGACCAGAACTTGAGCCACCATGGAAGCACGTTGGTCCCGGGTAGGGACAGCCTGCATGAATTTCGAGAACACGTCTTTCATAATAAGCACATTTTCCATACAATTATGGGCCTGCTCAAGAAGGGTGAAATCAATAGCCAGTGTTTCGTTTGGAATTGCAGCAAAGAGATGGTTCATAAAGGTACGCACCACTGGCTGGGAATCTTTGGAAACCTGGCATCGATCACACTCCTGACAACACTGCTTCACCTCTGATGACATGCCCGGCCAGTAACACCGCTGGTGAACCAGCTCTAGAGTTTGTTCCACACCCTGATGTCCATGCTCCTGGTGCAGCTGAGTGAACACTTCTCCCTTTATTGACATGGGGAGAACCAACTGCAATGCTTCCTCACCCCCATCAGGACATAATGTATGGCGGTACAACACTCCCTCCTGCTCCACCAGACGATTCCTCTGTCTCAAGAGTGATTACACCGAGCCTGTAAGCTTTTGCTGCTCCTCAAACCTTGGCTGGCACCCCTTCCTCCAGAAGAATAACAATTCCTTGATGACTGGGTCCTCCATCTGCAAGGCACCCAAACTAGCAGGGGAATAACAGGGCAAAACAGAAATGGGTGCTTCAGTTACCTGAAAGGCAAACTCCACATGGACTTGATGCTATGACCCCAGCTCTGGATGGCCCTCCACCGTACCATTTTCAGCAGGTTCCACCTGGACTTAATGCAATGGCCTCAGCTCTAGGTGGATCTCCACCATTCTACTTTCAGCAGGCTCCACATATTGTCGTGAGAAGATAGCTGCATTTCGGGCAATGCTGGGCCCCAAACATAATCTCCATCAGCCTCTGAAAAGTACTTTGGGCATTGCACACGCCAAAGGCCATCCTATTCCACTTGAATAGGCCAAAAAGGGTACAAAAGGCAGTTTTTGGCTTATCTTGTTCTGTAAATTTTCTCCAGATCTGTGGACACCCCAGCTCTAGAGATTACATGCCCCAAGTAACATACCTCCTGTTTGAAAAAGGAGCACTTCTCCAGCTTTGCTTTCAGGCCTTCATGTTTAAGCCGTGCCAGCACACTTTCTCTTCATTGTGTATTCCCCCTCTGTTTCAGAACACCTACAATGACAACATCCAAGTACAATGAAAAAGTATGGCAATGCTGGGCCCCAAATATCATCTCCATCATCCTCTGAAAAGTACTTTGGGCATTGCACACGCCAAAGGCCATCCTATTCCACTTGAATAGGCCAAAAAGGGTACAAAAGGCAGTTTTTGGCTTATCTTGTTCGGTAACCGGGATCTGATTATTCTTTGGAGGGTCTTCAATTTCCTGGTCTTCCCATTCAGTTGACGGTAAACCACATACATTCTGAGGCTACCATCCTTCTTCACTAATATGATGGGGGAGGCATAGGGGCTACTACTCTCCCGTATGATTTGTGCCTCTAACAGCTGATTAATATGGGCCTTAACTGTTTCATACTCTGAAAGGGGAATACAGCAATACCTCTGGGATCTCATCAAGTAGAAGGATATCATGAGGCATCAATTTTGTACAGTCCAAATCTGTGTCATGAAAGGAGAAAAAAGAACTATATTTATATCAATCGTACATCATGCTGATCTTGTTCAGAAAGAGGTGACAGATCAAGAGCTTCTATCATATCCTGGATAGCAGATGCTTTCCGGTAAAAAAAAAGTTGCGGTAGCAGCCCTAACCTCTTGTACCTCAGGCTGGTAGACTAACAACACTGGTTGTAGTACCAATTACAGTGCAGGGATATAGTACAATATCTGTAGTTCCCACATTAACTACCAGAATGTATACTGTACTACCAATCACCCCAACCAATGATGTAGAGGCCAACAACCCAGCTGGTAGCCCAGTACTTGGAGGCTCAAACAAGAAAGAAAGCCCAGCATAGTGGGCAGAACACATAGCTGTCAGGATCCTGCCCTGACAGTCCTGTCCATGTTGTCTCTGTTCCATGTTTCTTTGTTTGTTTTGTGTCTAAGCACATGGTTCTGTCTTTGTTCGTGTCTGCCACGTGCTCCTCTTGTCCCACCCCCTTGTTACCCCTGGTCACGCCCCCTTGTTTAGCCCTTGTCTGCTTGATTGTTTTCACCTGATCCTCATGTGTACTACACTATATATCGCATTCTCTCTCCTTGTGTCTCTACTGGTTTGTTTTTGGTGTTTACCTGTTTCTTGGGCCAGGATTTATCCTTTTGATCTTGCTCAAGTTGTTTTTGATCTCTTGTCTAGTTAATCAATATCCTCAGTTCCTTTTTGACTTTTTAGTTCTTGTTTTTTGATTGTGTACATCCTAATCTAGTTTTTGTTATTATCTTTTGATTTAGGGTTTCATTTACTCAGTTTGAGAGTGCAGTTCCTTTTTGGATCTTGGCTTTTTGTTTTTAAACTCTGATTTATTTATTTGGATAGTTTTGTTTATTTTGTCAATTTGAGTCTAGTCTTGTTTTTGTGTATTGTCCTGTCTTGTCCCCACTCAGATTTCCTGGCCACTGAACCCCACTGCCTGGAAGCAGCTCACCTCTCTGACGTGTCAAGTCTCTGGTCTTGTGAGTCTCTACCTGGTGACTAGACTAGTGACATTTGAGTTTCACTTGAAGCTACGGGTTCCCTGTGTCTACCTGGACCTTCCTCTGGAGCTGCCTACTCTGTGCTTGGGCCGTGGTTATCTTGGACTGTCTCAGTGGTCATCCCTCCTGCCCCGTATTGTTGTCCGCCCTGCCCATCTGTTTGAACCGTTACACTGCAAATTCCCCCAGCTGTTCCAGTCTAAGTTTTTTAAATAAAATACCCTTGTCTGCTCCTTCTGCACATGGGTCCCATTTCTTGCAGATCCCTGACAGAAACCGGCACCAACTTAATGGAAACACCTGGACCACGACAAAGCCCTTTTCCCTGGTACTCTTACCTGACCTAAAGAATCCATAAAGGGCTTTGCCTTCGCATGATGACACTGCTGCAAGACCTGGTGAACTGAACTTAGGGCCTGTGTTACTGAAGGCACCTCAAACAATGCAGAACCAAACAACTCTGCATAACATTCTTTGAGGACATTCATCCCTTTCACCCCTGGGACTCTAGAACTACTTCCTGGAGGATCTTTAACTACTAACACCCCACACCTAGACATTACCTTCCCACAAAGCTCCATGTCCACCTCAATGTACCCTACATATGGTATGGCTAGGCCATTGGCATCCTGAAGCTGTAGCCAGTGACAAGAATGAAGTTGGGCTGGCCCAAAAGAGACACCGTGCTCAGAGAAGAAACCCTCCATGATGGAGAACAAATGTCCTGATTTTGCTGAGTTAGATGTGTTCCTAGATCAACATATTTTGTTGACCCTGGAACAACATTTTACTCTAAAATGTATTCTTGACCATATCCCTAAACCTAACCTTAACCATGAGTAATCCCTAAAATCAGAGGAAATGATAGATGAATGACACTGATGTACAAGCACCAAACAGTGATTTTAAGCATAAACTTCACAAAATCTGTAAACTGGTTCTTCAAATCTGATTGGTTAATCACAATGTTGTTCCAGGAACATGTCTCACTTGGTAAAATCAGGCTCTGCGGCACAGTCATAGACATACTCTACAAATTGATTGCACAATAAAGCATCTACATTAGACATAGCATGGGGGGCATTTTTTCCCCCTTCTCCATTAAACACAACAAGGCATATGAGAACTCCTGAAATGACTCCCCTTCCTGTTGTTTTTGGGAGAAGAACGGTTCCTGTAAAGCTACGCAGGACTGTGAACACCCATAAAGTTCTTGTAAAATAGCTAGAATTTTTATAGGGTCCTCCCTTTCCTCCTACGATCGGTATTTAATCTCCTCCCTCGCTTCCCCTTCTAAGTGATAAAAAATGCTTGATCCACAGAAGATAAGTGATGAGCACGCACACTAGGCTCTACTTCTTCCACCCACTCAAGCAGAATTGGACCACACCTACCTCTAAACATTGAACACCGCCATTCCATAGGGACATACACCACTCTCAGTGGCTGTGGAAATAGTAAAGGGAACACTGACGTTACTGCTTGTACAAAGATGACAAATAATAAGAAAAAAATAATAAAACTAAAAATAATAAATATACCTGGCTATGCGTTCTGTACTAGAACTGAGACTTGTAATGGCACTTGTATACTGTTGTTGTTGTCTTGTTGACCTGACTGCTTCTATTGTTCTCATTTGTATGTCGCTTTGGATAAAAGCGTCTGCTAAATGATTAAATGTAATGTAATGTAAAAAAAAAAAAAAAAAACGAAATACCCACTAAACCTAATGGAGCCTACTGCTGATTTGTCTTCCCATAAACAATTTCAAACTTGAACAGAACTTCTCAGCCTCAACTGGGAAAGTACCCTGCCGACTACACCAGATTGTGACGGGATGGTAAGGCGGATAGAAACTAATAACCAAACTGAACAAAGAAGTTCACTTTAAGCAGAATCTCAAATAAACTCTTAAGGTAGCCAACTACATCACCTCGGGACTTTCACACCAAATTTTATTCCATGTTCTTAAAAACAATTCACTGATAAATACCTTCCAGACAGTTACCTCTTAGTTACCCAAATATGTATTTTATATAGAAGGTATTGCAAATCAACAAGGGAAAAAATAAACATGATAAAATTTAAATAAAATATCAAAACTACAGGGGGAGACCCGGATTGCCTAGCTCACCCAATGAGCCATCACTGCAGCCACACTAGTGTTTCCACCCCAAAAGACATTGTAAAACTCACACTAAAGCATGTTTTAAAATTATCATAAAAAGATGGGTGGGCAAAGTACCCTCTTTACCGGTATCCAAAAGTACTACAAAAACAACTAATATAAAAGATACCTAAAAAACAATAATGAACAAAACTAATTTACAATGAAGACAAAACAGCAAGTCAAGTCAAGTCAAGTCATCTTTATTTATATAGCGCTTTAAACCAAATACATTGCGTAAAAGCAACTGAACAACATTCATTAGGAAAACAGTGTGTCAATAATGCAAAATGATAGTTAAAGGCAGTTCATCATTGAATTCAGTGTTGTCATCTCTGTTCAGTTTAAATAGTGTCTGTGCATTTATTTGCAATCAAGTCAATGATATCGCTGTAGATGAAGTGACCCCAACTAAGCAAGCCAGAGGTGACAGCGGCAAGGAACCAAAACTTCATCGCTGACAGAATGGAGAAAAAAACCTTGGGAGAAACCAGGCTCAGTTGGGGGGGCAGTTCTCCTCTGACCAGACGAAATCAGTAGTTCAATTCCAGGCTGCAGCAAAGTCAGATTGTGCAGAAGAATCATCTGTTTCCTGTGGTCTTGTCCTCGTGGTCATCTGAGACAGTGTCTTTACAGGGGATCTGTCTGGGTCTCTAGTTGTCCTGATCTCCGCTGTCTTTCAGGGATGTAGAGGTTCTTTCTAGGTGCCAATCCACCATCTGGTCTGGATACGTACTGGATCTGGGTGACTGCAGTGACCCTACAGACTAGATCTGGTGGCTACGGTGACCTTGGAATAAGAGAGAAACAGACTTATGTTAGGGTAGATGCCATTCTTCTAATGATGTAGCAAGTACATCGGGTGTAATGGGAAGTGTAGCCTAAAAATCCTTTAACGGATTTGGATATTAAAAGCATATTAGTATGGTCATACTTCCTGGTTCTAGTAAGAACTCTTACTAAACAATGAGCAAGAGAAAATATTTGTTTCTAGCAAAACACCTGACCAAAAGTTTTAGACCATAAAACATTCCCCAAAACAGTGTAAAACAGTTCCGTTACAGCTCTTAGATCTACTGAAGGATTGATCATGGTTAGTTGAATGTCTTTGTGCCAGACTAATATATAGCAATATGTATCTTTAAAAACTAAATTTCCCATGTTGAGTTAGGAGAATGGGGTCCTACATACTGCTTTCCGGTCTGCTACTTTCCTTCTCAACATAGAATCAACTCCCCATCGTCCAATAACATCTATCCCTGTTTAAATTCAACAGTAGGCCTATATAATGTAAAAGCAACTAAGTGTTGATCAAGTACACTCAATTTTTGTGGCTGTTCCTCTAAAGAGAACAGACCGAACACATCCAGATGCTTCTTGAGCTTCTTAGATACAAAACTATGTATTTGGTTATATGTAAGAAAATGTTTATTAATAACATTTTATTTTGTTGCAGTTTGTTTAAAGGGAGCCAGGTTTCCCTTTTATATAAAAGGATTAGTTCACTTCCATAATAAAAATTACCTAATTTTCTCACCCCCATGTCATACAAGATGTGTATGTCTTCTGTCTTCAGGCGCAAAAAATTATGTTTTTTGAAGAAAACATTCCAAAATTGTTCTCCATATAATGGACTTAAATGGTGGCCATTGGTTTGAAAGTCCAAATTGCAGTTTCAATGCAGCTACAAAGGTCTCTTTACTATCCCAGCCAAAGAACAGGGGTCTTATAGAGCAAAACGATCTGTCATTTTCTAAAAAATAAAAATTAATATGCTTTTTAACCACAAATGCATGTCTTGCACTAGCTCTGCGATACACGTCTGCAAATTCATGCATTACACAATCACGAAAAATCTAATTTTCTCCTCCAACTTCGTTGTTTTACCTTTTTTTTGTAAAGGGCATTTAACTTTCTTTACACTTTCGCTTTGTAAAAACTGGGTCGATTGAAATTACAGAGATCATGTAGAGCCATTTGAAGCTACACTGAAACAGCAATTTGGACCTTCAGCCCATTGGCCTCCATTGAAGTAAATTTTATGGAGAAAAATCTTCAATACAAAATCCTTAATTTCTTTGCGACATTAACATCATGGATGTCATGAGGGTGAGTAAATTATCAGGATTTTTTTATTCTGGAACTTATTCTAACTAATAAATCTCCTGTAACACAAATCCCTCAGTTTTTCCTAAATGCCACCCCCCATTCATCCCCTACTCATAATAATAATAAATAAATAACAGTTATTTCTGCCGAAATACAAAATAAATAAAACTATTCAAGGTGATATTATTGATTTCTTATGTTGCTAAAAGTGCTGCTTAGTGATACACAGAACCGTTGATTGAAGCAGTATCATGAATAAAACACAGCTGCTGACCAATCAGAATTGGGAATGTAACTAACCATTTTATAACTGTAAATATGTGTAAATTATTTGATTATTATTTATTGGTGGTGTGCATGTTTGCATCCAATTTTAGTTTTTTAGTTTTTCTGCTGTTTCCCACATAGTTCTGTGGCCTGTAGTCTGTCCATAGATGTTTTTGTGTTGTTGTTAGAAATGACATGTTTTGACCACATAATATGTAAATTAAGGCTTTGTTTTAAAGTAAAACATGTTGTGCACTGTAATTAAATATTAGGGAAAAAGAGTACCAGAAACATTTTCACATATTGTTTTTTTGTGTACAATTATTGTAGTGAATCACTTGCTCAAATAGCTCTCAAGAGTAATGTTTTATGTTCACGGCAAATGTCTGGTTTATACTTAAAGCTTAATTAATAAAAGGTGATCTGTTGTAATGGTTTGGTGGTGCTCTTGAATGTGAATATTTTGCCAGTGTTTAATAAACCTAATTGAGACATAACCTTTGAAATTTAATTAAATGTTAATTATGTAATTTTAGCTGACAGTTTTTGGTTGTGAATATTTATGTGGTTATGGTTATGATACAGCTTCTTTGACAGCTATAATTAAATTTGTGTTCATAATGATATCATGTCTATCCATAATGCATAAATATTATTTTCAGTTAACAGAGCTATGCTCTCTAATGTCAGCGTCCCATGACAGAGGGAAATGTACAGGATGAGTAGTGGGATTGAAGGAAAAACACAATTTTGGTGGTAGAGCCAATGCCACAACAGGAGAGCCAGTTCTTCTCTTTCTAAACTGTTTCAATTTCAACAAACGTTAACAATATTTAGTGTCTTTGAGGCTTGTCTGATAATGAATTGGACGTTAATTATGTTCCTGTGGCAACTCTTCATTCTTTGTGAGGTCCAATTATTTTATTATAATTTTTCAGAGAGTGGTAATGCCATGGGAGGTCCAGACCCTACTGTACATCTTTGGTCTAACAAAGATGGAGCAAAGAGTTGATCACAGGCCAGGCAGGAAGAATTTATCCACCTTCAACAGACTGGCCCGCACATAAATTATGTAATAGATATGTATGACTTTCACCAGTTATAGACATCCCAGAACTGACTGTATTTCTGTGTCTATCAGATAAATCTGTATATCTTTCCAATATGATACAGAGTTTCAACATCACCACAGTGCTAGTGCTCTTGACATCAGCGACTAACTGATAATCTCACTGTAATGCCATGCCTCCCCTCTCTCTCTGTGATTGCAAGGTTAAATATGTTACTTGAGATCTGGGGAATTTGGAGGCCATGGCAATATCTTGAACTTTGACACACACTGGCCTCTTTCAGCAGGATAATGAACCTTACTATGAAGCAAAAATGGTCCAGCAATGGACAATCTATTTTCCTATTAAACACTGTAAAGCTGCATTGACCCAAACAGTATTGTATAAAACACTATACAAATTACTTGACTTGAAAGAGGGCATTGCTATCAGCGATCACCATTGCTATGTCAAAGCTATGTTCAATATTTTGCCATTACAGCGAGATTATCATTAGTATTGCAGTGGGCATCCGTATAGTTTACATCCGTCTGCATCCTCATTGTAAAACAGTTGAATTGTAAATACTAACATTGATGCTAAACTGAATCCGAAGCTATGTATGGCTTGATAAAAAATTCTCAACAGAGTGAATCTAAATAAAGGAGAGGATCGCTTTACTTTTTTTTTCTTGATACAATCAGTGATGTTCAGGGATCTCAGAATATTGCCTATTTTGCAACTCCACTTTTCTTACCTGCTTTATATAATAAATAATATTTGAAAAGAAAACCAGTTTAATTGTTCATCATTGAAGTTTTGTGCAAAAATGCTAAATTAAGTTTCTCTTTCTTTAATTTAATCACCAGGTTACTCCTTTAAATATAGCCCATTTACATTTAGAGATAGGATATCATAAACCTGAAAATTACTCTTTCATTTCACCCCACTCCTGACAAACTAGCAATCAAAAGGGAAACATTTGTGAAACAATGAGGTGGAGCAACCACAAGGTGTTGCCCTAATCACCACTGAAAAAGGCAAAGAAAGAAAAAAGAAAACTATTAATTGTGTTGAACAGGTTAGCACTACTTCAGTCATTATTTATGACCCAAGCTAATTTTAACCCTATTATGCACCCTATTCAGTATACTCCCTACACGTAAATTCTCTCATGTCAGGAGGAGGATTAATATTTTATTTCCTTTTGCTGCCAGAACCGAAACCTTTCTCTGTTTGTCTCTATACTATTTTGTCTCTGTTACTATAGCTATCCGCGTTTCCTTCTCACTTTCCATGACCAACTTAGGCTGTAGAATGTGAAAATAGAGTGTATGATGCCCATGACAGTCTCTCTGAAATTATTAGCATGAGGGGGACTGAATAACACAAGGTAAAATACTCTCTACAGTACAGATCTTTGTTCTTTTTTTTTATTAATTTTTTATTTATTTTTTTTATAGTAAAAATGTCACTTTAGTCATATAGCAGACATTTTTATTTAAATAGACTTTAAAGTGGTCATATGATGTTGCTAAAAAGAACATTATTTTGTGTATTTGGTGTAATGAAATGCAGTTTAAGGTTAAAAAAAACATTTTTTTCCCACATTCTCCTTTCTGAAAGGCATCGTTTTTTACAAAGCTCATCAGTCTGCAAAGCGAGGTCTACACTGCCCAGAACTCGCGTTTGAATCATCAGTGGCCAATTCTTTACATATAAAATTGTACTTACAGACTGTGAGTCAGAACAGTCAGCATTCTAGTCTTCTCTCCCAGCATCAGGAAACAGTCATCCATAAAATGCTCTGGACACATCTGAATATTTGGGTTGAACTGCTCCAGAACAGTGTTGTAAATACAACTTAACCACAGATTTGGAAGGCCAAACAAAGTAGTTTTGCTTTCACAAGGAAACACACAGCATCTCCACGACGTAGCACAGGCGGCAACAGCGCAAATGAAAGTTCTATCTTCTATCTTTGTGTGAACATCTTGGCGGCATAATGCAGATCTTCCCACATCGTGATGTAGACATGTGGGGTATGTTTAAACAAGGCATTTTAGGAGGGCGTGGACGAGTCTCAATTTTTAAAAAGAACATCTCTTTGGGTTTGAGACTTTAGTCTTTGCAACTTTAGGGATCTTCATCTATTTAGGAACAGCTTGTAACACTCCAAAGAGAAAGTAAAATCTGAAACTGCATCATATAAAGCCTTTAAGTTAACTTTTTACAGGTAAAGTCCTCCTGGAGTAACCTGAGGTTTAGTGTCTTGGTCAGGGTGGTATGTCTCTTTGCTTGCTGTTTAGGGGACTGAATCTTCAGTCATACAAAACAGCTACTACAACATACCACACCACCCAATGAATACTGTCACTGATAACTATAGAGGCTATAATTCTTAGACAAATTAAACCCAAGCAAAGTCTTAAAATTTCACAAATTTGGCCTTGACATCAATGTTTACATTTGTAAAATAATAAAATCTTCTGAAAATATTGACCTGAATATTATAAGCACAATAATGATACATCATGGACTGGGACTCTCTGTTGATCTTTCTCATCATACTTGAATATTTACTCTCCTTTTGTGTACAGACAATCCAGGGAGAATCACCAGGAAGACATTTCTTCATTATTTATTCCACTCCTTTCATGAACTCCAAGAACTCAATAGAAGGATAGTGGAAATACATGAAAAAGGGACACATCGGGATTCATTTGGAAGGTTTTTATTTTTTTTTTTTTTTTACTTCCATTTAACTTGAATGCAACATAATGCTTGCTTACAATCATAATCAATTTTTCCATCATTGTTTTTGTCTCCGTCCCTCATCAGTTCCTCAATGTCATCTTCAGTGATGGTTTCACCTGTAGCTTCCAGCATCAGCTTCAATTATTCAAAATCAATGTAACCATCTGCATTCCTATCCAGGTATATTCAAAAACCATCAGAAACCCCTAGACCCACCATAGGTCAGTTCTCTTAGTTCAGCTTAAGAATAAACATACGGAAGAGTTCTGCCAGTTCTTCTTCAGACTTTCCTTTGCTATCATCTTTCATGCATCTCACCATCATGACCAAAAACTCCTCAAAATCCACAGTACAACTGCCTGCATAAGTACACCAACATTAACTTATTTTAATGACAGTACCTCCACTAACATTTAGTTTTTAGACATTTTAATTCTGCACTTTGAGTTTTTTTTTTTTTTTTGTGGGATGTTCCTTTTGTTTTTCAGTTATTACTATATATTATTCAGTAAAATATGAAGATTATTATCAATGGTAAACGAGTCTGTAAAAAATGTAACTTACTACTTGGTAGTTCATTACAAGTTAGGGTTCTGGAACGTTACTAATTCTAGGATGTTCTGGACTTTACCATCCTCATCCACCTCATCAATCATCTCTTGGAGTTCTTCTGTTGTGGGGTTCTGCCCCAGCATCCTCAACACTTTGCCAAGCTCCTTAGTGCTAATACAGCCATCCTCAGCATTCTGAACGAAAAAATCAAATGCTGCACGGAACTCTAAAAACACGAACACAGATCTTTAGCTGTTAGTTGTGTACAGTTCAGTACAGTTTCTATCTCATGAACAACTTAATAATATTCTTATTGTGGGTCAATTGAGTAAACCATTATTGCACACAGTCTATTGTTTTTATTTTTATTAGTTGGGTGTTAAAATCCGCCAGTTTCTTTTCATTGGTAATGCTGCAGTGTTACTAATGTTTCAAATTTATTAACATACAGTACTGTGAAAAAACTATTTTATCATTCCATTGTATGTAAAATAATCTATGAATGGAGATGGCTTTGAACAACTGACAGAACAATCGTTCCAGGCTGGGCCATTCCACCAAATTCACTTTAAAAGCAAAGCGTGAAATACTACAGGAAGTCCGAAAGAAGTCCAGGGTGTCATATAGTGTAATATCTACAGGCAGCTCTTCACAACAAATGTTATTTAATTAAACATTAGAAAGAGGCTGCACACACACAAAAAAAGACACTGTCCAATACCAAAATTAACTTCTAATTTAATGTATTATGGACAGGTGAGTCAATGTAGAACAGCACATTTGGTAAAAACCACTCTGCTTAAAAAAGAAAAAAGAAAAAAAAAAGAACCAACTCTTACCAACTGTGAAGCATTACCAGAGTATTATAATTATCTGTGGGTGTTTTGCCTTTGAGACTGGCAAACGTGCTATCATAATATAAACTATGAATTCTACATTACATCGAAGAGTGCTTGAGGATGACATGAGGCCATCTGTTAAAAAGTTAAGTGGTAAGCAACTGGACCTTTCAACAAAATGACCCAAATAATGCAAAACCACAAACGAATGACTTGGAATGGTCAATGTAAAATCCAGGGGCCTCATTAATAAAGCGTGTGTATGCACAGATTTTATCCTATGCTGGCTACACACAAAAAAGATTTTATAAGATCTTCAAAATGTGATAGACCACAAACATGAGGATAATAAATTCTAGATTTAACCCGTTTGAATTTTAAACATTTTAAATTGAGCACAACTGTATATTAGCTTATAGACATGTATTTTAAAACAGCAATTTTTTTGTTCTGAAATATCCGACTGCAAATATCCAGTTTTTAAAAATACAGCTTCAAGTTTTCAAGATGAAGAGGAAATTCGGAATATCAAATTCAGTATTTAAAAATTCTGTAGTAAATTCTGTAGAAAGCAGTTTTCTGGCATGAGCATGCAGTTTAAGATTTACCTGATCAGGATAGCCCAGAGGTAGAAATCTGAGGTGATTAAAACCCTCTTGGGGAAACACGTGCTATAAGGTTATACCGTGGACTATACATATACGAGTACCGCTTAGGTCTCAATATGGAACCCAGCCTTCCATGGTTTTCTCGGATTCATCTTGAAGGCCTGGTGCCGGACATTCCGCCACTGCCTAGGGTGATGGAGTATCTCAACAGGGTCTACAGTACGGACACTCTGGAGCAGTTTTGCCAAACCGACCCTAGCCAGGGCCTCTCTGTGCCACTACCCATTTGAGGTGAAAACAGAGGAGGATACCGGCTCCACACGAAGGCTATAGAACCTAGCGAGCGCCCAGCCCACAGCTCTACAAATATCTGTCAGTGAGGCGCCACGAGCCAGCGCCCAGGAGGATGCAACACTTCTAGTTGAATGAGCTTGCAACCTGAACGGGCAGGGCACACCCTGTGCCTGATAAGCCAGGGTTATGGCATCCACAATCCAGTGGGCCATCCTCTGCTTAGAGACAGCATTCCCATTCTGCGAGCCTCCGTAACAGACAAAGAGCTGGTCTGAGGTCCTGAAGCTTTGTGTCTGGTCTACGTAGCATCTCAATGCTCGGACGGGAAAGACCAAAGCCATGGCTGGGTCTGCCTCCTCCAGGGGCAGAGCTTGCCGGTTCACCACTTGGTCTTTGAAGGGTGTAGTGGAAACGCTGGGCACGTAGCCGGGCGGCAGTGGGACTCCACCCCCTGAAGGTAGCGGAGCCTGGTTTGCAGCATTGGCTCCAAGATGGTCATGTCCCCACAGTGAGAACATTACTCATCCATGAAAACCACCTCAGCGTGCTTCATGCCTAGAGACGTGAGGCAGCGATTGTGACCATCACCCGGTGCCAAATAACGACCGCATCCAGAAACGCACGGGTGAAATGGCACGATCGGTCATCTTTAAAAAGATGCACCCATGGAGCTCTTTTAGAAGAAATTTTCTCTTAGGAAATGCTCTTTTAGTGCTGAGATGCACAGCGGAGATAGCCGCTTGCAACACGACAGGTGCAGCCTGAAGAGTGCAATCCACTCGATGCTGGAACGACCGCCACTGAAATGCGTCTCGCCAACAAAGAAAGCTTCCCAGAGCATGCTGAACTTGTAGTTCACCGTCAATAGTTGAGGTAATCAGAAAGATACTCTCGCTTGGCTTCGAAGCGAAAAGCTGGTATGCATTGCACCTGTTGCCTTCTTATACTCACGCTGTGATCAGCGGCAGCTGGATGCAATAATTGCATGCCAATGTGCATTGGCTCATTTAGTTTACACTCGAAGTAGATTGGTCTATCGAAGTGATATCCCATTTTGCGTCAGTCACCGACATGGCGTCGAGAGTGACCGACTGAAAGGGAACCGAATATTATATGGCATGTAACAGTTCTAATTTTTTTTTTACTTCAATATTAAACATTTTAAATTTAACACAACCGAATATTAGTTTATAGATTTATTATAGATTTATAGATGTATTTTCAAACTGCAAATTTTTTGTTCTGAAATATTAGACTGCAAATATCCAGTTTTTAAAAATACAGCTTCAAGTTTTTAAGATGAAGAGGAAATTCGGAATATCAAATTCAATATTCTAATATTCAATATGCAGAAATTCAGATCTTATTGAATGTGGGTTAGAGTTAATCCACAGGGTAATCTGTGAAATGTGTTTATGCAGTTTAAGGTTAAAAAAGCACATTATTTTCCACATACTGTACATTATTGTTTCTCCTTTATGCCCTGCCTTTCTGAAACACATAATTTTTTACAAAGCTTATCGGTCTGATAAAGCGAGGTGTGCTCTGATTGGCCAGCTATCCAGCAAGCTCTACTTTACACCAGTGGTTCTCAATTCCAGTCCTCGCGCCCCCCAGCTCTGCATATTTTGCATGTCTCTCTTTGTTAACACACCTGATTCAGATAATCAACGCGTTAGAAGTGAGCTCCGTGCATGAACTGTGTTCCCATTGACATGCTCCCTACTCCATGAGCAGAAGAAATCTGTTGAAGTTTACCTCACTTCGGAACATTCATTCATGGATTTGTTCTGCAAAACGTCTTCACACACTTACAAGTGTGGCTTCATATACCTCTGTACATAAATACAGTTGAAATTCACACGTCAATGCACTTTGAATGGAACATATACATTCGCTTCAAACTGGACTCATAGTGGAATATCCTGTGACATCCACTTCACACGGAAAAAATGTCTGAAGCCATAAGAGAAACATACAAACTGTGCAGAGCATGGGGCCGCAAGGACTGGAATTGAGAACCACACTGCTCTACACTCACTTGTGTTTGAATCATCAGTGACAAATCCTTTACATATGTAAATGAGCTGGCATTTTAGTCTTCTCTCCCCGGATCAGGAAACAGTGCTCCTTAAAATGTGCTGCACACTAAATATTTGGGTTGAACTGTTCTGAAGTATATTTGGGTAAAAAATCTAATTCAGAACTATGTTAAATGCCACATAATATTCGGTTTTGTTAAATGACACTTGTCAATAATTTTAATTTACACAATACCAATTCAATAAGTTTTACCATATAATAAACTCCATAGTACTGCAGGTTTTTGGAAATGTAAGCTGTTAAAGTGGCTCGCTATTCTAAATGAAAGATTTTGGCAATGACTGGTGATCTTTTATATGTTAATGACAATCATTATGTCATGAAACCATTCATGCAAGTTCAAGATAATCTACTATTCATAGATTTCACATCTGAAAGAGAGTGTGTGCATTTTCTGTGTACACTCAATCTCTGAATCACACGTGTTCATATCAAAGAGATGATAGTAAGATCAAATATATATAGCTAAGGCCCCAGCTCTCAAATCCAATTGAAATAGTTTGTGGGGACTTAAAGCGGGCCACTTCTCATTTTCGTTACTATTTTACATTGTTATAACTTTCTTTTTCACAGTACTGTAGGTAACAAAGGGTGTAGTCTTATATAATTTATAGAACATTAAAGAACATATAGCTTATCATATAATGTTTACGGCCATTCTGAGTCCAAATGCTGTTTGCTGCATAGTATTATACCATACCATTTTGGTAGCAAGACCAGCTGATTTAAATGATTATCGTCCAGTTGCCCTAACATCAATCGTGGTGAAGAGCCTAGAGAGAATTGTTCTGAGACATATTCTAAATGATGTGCAATGTTATATCGACCCTTTACAGTTTGCCTGTAGAAACAAGCGGAGCACAGATGATGCCCTTCTGTAAATGCTCCATTATATCTATTGCCATCTGGATAAGACCAAACGATATGTCCGGGTTCTCCTTATAGATTTTTCCTCTGCCTTCAACACCATCAGGCTCCACATAATGATGGAGAGGCTGGGGCAGTTAGGGATAAATCCTAACATAATAAGTTGGGTTGAGTCCTTTCTGACGGAGATAACACAGTGTGTTAAGGTAAATGAGGCTGTGTCCTCCCCGATTATGACCAACACAGAATCCCCACAAGGCAGTGTCATCTCACCAGTATTGTTCACTCTTTACACTAATGAGTGTAAAAGTAATACACCTGAGCATCTTACAATAAAATTTGCAGATGATACAGCAATAGTGGGGTTAATACTGAATAGTGATGAGACCAACTACAGGGCCTGGGTGGATCAGTTCGCAGACTGGTTTAGGTCCAGCTATCTTCATCTAAATATAAAGAAAACAAAGGAAATAATAATAGATTACAGAATTGGGTACCGGCCCCATCAGTGTTTGGTTATAAATAAAGAGGATGTTGCGATTGTAGCCGAGTACGAGTACTTAGGCACAATAACAGATAATAAGTTGCAATGGAACAGTAATACTGACAACGTCTATAAAAAGGGGCTGCAGAGGCTGCATTATATGCGGAGACTAAGACAATTTAGAGTGGATAGTGATATGATGTTACTTTTTTATCACTCATTTGTGTCACACCAGGCATATGAGGTGTTGCCATCAGGGAGGAGGTTTAGGCTACCCTCTTTCAAAACTAATCGAGCCAGTAAGTCATTCATTCCAACTAGCATTACATTTATGAATAAGAACAAGAAAATAGCTTTAAATAGCACCATGCACTTTCTTTCCAGCTTGACTGTTACAGTATGCACAACTGCACTTTATTATCCTAGTTATGTGTAGTGGGGTTTGAGTCTTCTGTCCTGATGGTGGGTATGTGTGGGGGTGTGGTAGGATGGGGGTGTTTGGGGAGAGGGACATTTTGCTGTATATTTTGTTTTGAAATCTGTCTTGTCAACTGTCTTGTTGTCTTATATATAAATGTATCAGACGTACTGTATGGTGTAGAACAAATTTCCGAAAGGATAAATAAATCTTTCTCTCTATAAATCTCTCTCTCTCTCTCTACATATAGATCACTGATCACCAGATCAGGGCAGTCCTTCTAGATTCAGGAATTCCAGGAGAAGATGCTGAGGTAAGAGCCTTTAAAACCACACTAAGCTAGTGCCAGGCTTTGGCCTTGACTATTCATTCATCAAGATCCTTTGATTCGAACTCTAATAAATTCACTTCAGCAGAGACCGACTTGAGCCCCAAAGTGCATCAGGACTCTTTTTCAAACATTGGAGACATGCAAGTAACAAACTTAGTCTTATTAACTTATACATTAGGTATCATATGCACATTTTACAAAGGTGTGTTTGAGCTAAGAAACTGATGTTTCTGCTGAATATCAAATTGTACCATAACTTCATGATTTTATTTATCTTCTCTTTACTACTTAAGCTTTAACCCCTTTTTCCTATGCCAACTGTATGTGAGTTTGTGTGTGTGTATGTTAGACTAGTTTAAGTGTTTATGTAGTTAATAAAGTCTTGTATCACACTTGAGGTTGTTCATTGTTTGCTCATAACTGAAGTCCCTAATCATGCAGATTTTGGCTACATACTTTGAGTAGGATTGTACAGAAAGGACTGTTCCTTAACCAGGAACTTAAAATTCTTTAAATAAATGTTTACCAAAATATGTCTGTCATGGGCATGAGTTCCTGTCTGTCTATACTATCTTATCACAATAAAGGCAATAGGTAAAACACCATTGTAAATAAATAAATAAATGAATGAATGAATGAATGAATACAATAAAACAGCATGTCTATATTTTATATCTACTTATATAATACCAAATGTATTGACATGTTTTAGGATGGTTGTACATGTTCATGACACACATAAACACATATTTGTGAGGGCTATATATATATTTAATTTAGCTGACGCTTTTATCCAAAGTTACTTACAAATGAGTACAATGGAAGCAATCAAAAACAACAAAAGAGCAAAGACATATAAGTGCTATAACAAGTCTCAGCTTAAAAGCAGTACACGTAGCAAAGGGCTTTTGAATAATATAATAAATACAAAGAAAACAGATAAAATAGAAAAAGAATAGATAAAGCTAGTGTTAGAGGTCTTTTTTATTTTTCATAATTATATAATAAATGAAAAGAAAAATGAATACAAAAGATTTAGAAAGGTAGTTTTTTTAAAGAATAGAATTAGAATAGTGAGTGCTAAAGTTAGAGGGTCAAATAAAGATGGAAGAGATGGGTATTAAGCAGATTTTTGAAGATGACCAAGGACTCAGCTGTCCGGATTGAGTTGGGGAGGTCATTCCACCAGGAGGAACATTTAATTAAAAAGTCCGTAAAAGTGACTTTGTGCTTCTTTGGGATTACACCATCAAGCGACGTTCACTTGCAGAATGCAAGCTTCTAGACGGCACATAAGTCTGAAGTAATGAATTTAGGTAAAGGGCAAACATCAATGCCTTGAATTTTATGCAAGCAGCTATTGGTAGCCAGTGCAAACTGATAAACAGAGGTGTGACGTGTATTCTTTTCGGCTCATTAAAAATTAATCTTATAGATTAATTGTAAAGGTTTGATAGAACTGACTGGAAGACCTGCCAACAGAGCTTTGCAATAGTCCAGAACAAGAGCTTGAACAAGGAGTTGTGCAGCATGTTCCAAAAGAAAGAACGGCCTGATCTTCTTGATGTTGAATAAAGCAAATCTGTATATATATATATTCTTATAATCAACAGAATGTTTTAAAGGGACCATCAAAATAAAGTGCAACCTATCTTTATATATATATATATATATATATATATATATATATATATATATATATATATATACACACACACACATATACTTTAGATATGTGTTACTTCATATGGAAATTTTATATATGTACATGTATTACATTTGCGTATTTGATATTTAAAAGTTGTGTTATAATTAGCAACATGTTTTCTTTAGTCTAAACCCATATTTCATCCAAAGACACGGTTTAGATTTGAGTAATGAGGATAACACACAGCAGATAAAGGTACTCTGGAGTTAAAAATAACAAACCGCAGATAAAGGACATGATATGAGGTTGCATAAAAACGGATGGGTAATCCGACAGAGCTAACTCATGAGACAGCTGCTTAAGTAAGCAGCTGTTAAGTAAATTACTGTCTATTGTCCCATGCTGGATCCAACACAAATCACCAGACTGGTGTGATACATAAATATGCATCGGGTGTTCCTTCCAGACTCACAGTCTCATGTACATCTCAGAGAGATCAGTGAAGACACACACACAAACACTCAATCAATGATGGAATCTGACTTTGAGAGTACTCAAGAGTCAAGGTTTTTAGAGCTGCCTTTTTATGGTTCATGGCATAAAGTTGCCCGGTTTGAGTGATGTATGTATGATTAACATTTAAACACATTATGATTGCAATCTAACAGTAATAGTAATAGTAATAGTAATAGTAATAATAATGTTTTATTATAGTTTGACCATTAATGTAAAATACTAAAGCTACTCTAAAATTAAATTGAGTTTTTACAATGTAGTTGAACAATTGAATAACTGATAACAAAGCAGATTTTAAATAAAAGAGATTGTATGAAAAGGTAAATTTATTACAGTATATGACTTATGTTCAAGCTATTTATTAAATCAATAAGTTTATAGGTTTTAATGAATGAATCAAAGTAAATGTACATTACAATTTTGTGGTGAATGGTGTTGTTGTTGGTGTGGATGGGTATTGGGTGGGTGGATTATTATTTGTTGTTATTAGTGCTGATTATGTGTATTGAAGGGCCATATTTATAAGCCGGTATGGTTTCTGGGTAGTCATTTTTTACAGGAACTTGTTGTGTACTGTGAATAAACTGTGAATACATTACTCAATAATATCCCCATGAATTACAATAAAAATAAAATAAAATAAAATAATAACACTATCTACATTCCACTTTAGGCCTTCTGTGCTAGTTCTTGGAAAGGTGCCCTGCCCCAAAGGTCTATTCTTTTCTTTTTATGTCAAAACAAATGCATATTTTAATCCACAAATCTGAGAACATGAATATGTCTGGAAATCCATCAATAAACAAACAGACACCAAATTTGATATTCAACACTGTCAAGACTGTCAGGGTTACTGAGGGAGAGGACCCAGATGCAGAGTGAACAAGAAATGTTTATTGACAAAAGACAAAGCACGATAGGAGGGAGTGGCTTGAACAGTCCAGACAGAAGGATTGGGTAGATGGGTAGACAGTGGAGCAGGCAGTTGGGGGGGGGATGACCGCCGAGGGGGGCTCTGGGTGACAACCGAGTGCAGGACTGTAGAGGCTGTGCAAGGGACCAGACCACAACACCAGGAACCAAGGGCACTTGACTATAGCGGTACAGCCACACACGTCAGACCTCCAGGCGGGGAGACCCAGTAGCCAGGGAGAAGGCAGCGGGCAAGACAGGAACAGACAGAACTCACAAGACACTAGACAAGACTTAAGACAACATGAGAACAACAACAACAACTATAATAATAATAATAATAATAATAATAATAATACAAGGGCAAAAATCAGACAAGGGTGCTATGACCTAGAAACCAGATTAACTAGGGAAATAACCAAAGTAAACTAAAAAGGTAAAGAAACAAATGCAAATCAAAGTTCTAGAAATAACTGGAAGACTAACCAAGAAAATAACTCAAAAGGGGAAAATAAACACTTTAAAGAACAAGTCAAACTTAAGTCAAATTAAAAGTGAGATCCAAACAAAAAGAAACACTTAAACTAGACTAGAATAAACAGTGACAAGATAAACTTAAACTAAGAAATACCAGACTTAAACTGACAAGGGAAAACCGCTATTAGTTTAGAAAAGCTAGCACGCTAAGCAGACACTAACTCACACACAAAACGAACCGGCAAACACAGGAGGGAAATGATCACAATAAGAGCATACAGAGACATGAGAAACAGGTGACAACACTCTGACTAATAGGGACTAAACAAGAGGGCGTGACCAGGGAAAACAAGGAGGTGGGACAAGAGGAGCACGTGGTAGACACAAGAGACACAACCATGTGCTCAGGCACAAAATAAACAAAGACACATTGAACAAAGACAGTACAGACAAGACTGTCAGGGCAGGATCCTGACAGTACCCCCCCTCCAAAGGATGCCTCCAGGCGTCCACCCTGGGTGGAGGAGAGAAAGGGGGCACAGGCATGGTAGGGGGCCAAGATGGTACTGACTGGGGGGGTGGGTGGGATGAAAACCTTGGAAATCCAGGCCTATCAGGGAAAACAGGGGGTGGGCTGGGAGGGGTGGAAAAGGTTCCAGGGGAATGGTTAGGCCAGGGTGCTGCCGGCTTGGGGAAGCCCTGTCTATCCGACTCTGCAGGAACACCTCTCACAGGCAAGGGTTGCCAACTGGACTGGGTATTCAGGTTGGATTGCCGGGTATTCTTGGTTGGCAAGACATGACTAGCAAGGGATTCTGGAATGGCCTCAAAGAGATTAGGGTTCTCTGGACCAGGCTCCAAAGGCGACTGTGGATTGTTTGTGGGGACTGTCGAAAAGCCCTCCTGGGCCACAGGAAGAGACTCAGAAGCTGATAAACTGCCCCCTGGGGCGGCAGGAATGGGCTCAGAGACTGACCTTTGAGTGGCCTGGCGGGTGGACGAACTGCCCTCCAGGGCTGCAGGAATGGACTCAGGGACTGATTCTTGAGGGCCCCCTGGGGTTGCAGGAATGGGCTCCGGACTTGGTTCTGGACTGCCCTCTGGGGCTACTGGAACTGACTCGTGAGTGGATTCTTGACTGCCCTCAGGGTCTGCTGAGCTGCCCTCCGGGGCTACTGGAACTGACTCCGGAGTGGGTTCTTGACCGCCCTCAGGGGCTGCTGAGCTGCCCTCCGGGGCTACTGGAACTGACTCGGGAGTGGGTTCTTGACCGCCCTCAGGGGCTGCTGAGCTGCCCTCCGGGGCTACTGGAACAGACTCGGGAGTGGGTTCTTGACCGCCCTCAGGGGCTGCTGAGCTGCCCTCCGGGGCTACTGGAACTGACTCCGGAGTGGGTTCTTGACCGCCCTCAGGGGCTGCTGAGCTGCCCTCTGGGGCTACTGGAACAGACTCGGGAGTGGGTTCTTGACCGCCCTCAGGGGCTGCTGAGCTGCCCTCCGGGGCTACTGGAACAGTCTCGGGAGTGGGTTCTTGACCGCCCTCAGGGGCTGCTGAGCTGCCCTCCGGGGCTACTGGAACAGACTCGGGAGTGGGTTCTTGACCGCCCTCGAGGGCTGTGGAATTGCCCGCTGGGGCCACCAAGATTGGAGTCCTCTGTGGGCTAGACACAGGGGCTGGAGCAGACACTGGAGTGAGCTCTGGAGCTGGCTGCTCACCACTGGACTCCATGGTCATGACTGAAGCAGCAGGCCACTTGAGATCACCCAGGGAAACTGCAGGAGGGATCTCCAGACTAAGGTCTCTAGTTCTCTTGGCGCGGGCCCTCCTACCCTTTCGTCTCCCAGGCCTGTAAGCATTCACATCACCTACATCTTGACTTACATGAACTGACATTGACACAGAATTTTCAGGACTGGACTTGACTGACTTGGAATGGACTAAAATAGGCTTGACTGGCACAGGAACAGGGGCTAACAGGGGAACCTCCCTCACAACTTCCTTGAGCTTGACCGCTTCAGAGCACTTGGTTGACTCAGACGTGACTGTGAGGGACTCAGCCAATTCGGAGGCTGGAACCAGCACAGAGGCCTCCATGACAGATGCAGCAGCTTTGGCTGCCCTCCTTCTCACTCTCCTTTTCTCAGTGGGAGTCAAAAGATGATCAGGGACTTGACTCGATGGAGTGAGAGTGGGGTGATCACTGTAGGGGGACTCTGGTGGTGTAAGTATCTGCCAATCCTTGCGGTGGTGCAAATAATTGGAAAAGTTCCAAAAGTCCAAGATCCTCAATTGCTCCATCTCCCACTGAGGCAGTGGATCATCCAAACAGAGGTTGAAGACATCCTTAAGGGCTGCATCCTGATACTCAAGGCCCCTAGACATAGTCCAAAAGAATTGGGCAAAGGCCCTCACCTCTTGCCCCTGCTGCCGAAGTGCACCCAGGCCTTGCTGGCGGGCCAGTCTCTCCTGAGCATTTGCAGGGGGTAGGATCTTGATACTCATTCTGCTGGGTCCTGACTTGGCCGGTTCGTTCTGTCAGGGTTACTGAGGGAGAGGACCCAGATGCAGAGTGAACAAGAAATGTTTATTGACAAAAGACAAAGCACGATAGGAGGGAGTGGCTTGAACAGTCCAGACAGAAGGATTGGGTAGATGGGTAGACAGTGGAGCAGGCAGTTGGGGGGGGGATGACCGCCGAGGGGGGCTCTGGGTGACAACCGAGTGCAGGACTGTAGAGGCTGTGCAAGGGACCAGACCACAACACCAGGAACCAAGGGCACTTGACTATAGCGGTACAGCCACACACGTCAGACCTCCAGGCGGGGAGACCCAGTAGCCAGGGAGAAGGCAGCGGGCAAGACAGGAACAGACAGAACTCACAAGACACTAGACAAGACTTAAGACAACATGAGAACAACAACAACAACTATAATAATAATAATAATAATAATAATAATAATACAAGGGCAAAAATCAGACAAGGGTGCTATGACCTAGAAACCAGATTAACTAGGGAAATAACCAAAGTAAACTAAAAAGGTAAAGAAACAAATGCAAATCAAAGTTCTAGAAATAACTGGAAGACTAACCAAGAAAATAACTCAAAAGGGGAAAATAAACACTTTAAAGAACAAGTCAAACTTAAGTCAAATTAAAAGTGAGATCCAAACAAAAAGAAACACTTAAACTAGACTAGAATAAACAGTGACAAGATAAACTTAAACTAAGAAATACCAGACTTAAACTGACAAGGGAAAACCGCTATTAGTTTAGAAAAGCTAGCACGCTAAGCAGACACTAACTCACACACAAAACGAACCGGCAAACACAGGAGGGAAATGATCACAATAAGAGCATACAGAGACATGAGAAACAGGTGACAACACTCTGACTAATAGGGACTAAACAAGAGGGCGTGACCAGGGAAAACAAGGAGGTGGGACAAGAGGAGCACGTGGTAGACACAAGAGACACAACCATGTGCTCAGGCACAAAATAAACAAAGACACATTGAACAAAGACAGTACAGACAAGACTGTCAGGGCAGGATCCTGACAAAGACAATGTCAAAAAAAAAAAAAAAAAAAGACTATTCTTCAAAAGTGCATCCATGAATAGGTAAATATTATGATGTTATAGCATTTATGAAAAAGTTAGTGTTGGCAAAAGCTTTTTAAAGTCAAGAAAGCCAAGAAAGTTATATGTGGAAAAATTACCAAAAACAAACAAACAAACAAACAAACAAATGCATATACTCACCACTGCTTTGTAGATATCATTAATTTTATGTCACCTGTGAGTGGAGGTCCAGGAGCAGAAGCAGGACAGCCTGTTCCCTCCTGCCCCACTGTATATGGGACGGTCCATGTAAAGGGCAAACTATCAGCAAACTAATCTAATCCTTGTTGCTGTGCAAAGGAATTCACTTTCATAAAATAATAATAAAATAAAATAAAATAAAATAAATTTTGTAGGCATTTCTTTCCAAGTAATCAAGAGTGACACTATACTAAATGCACAGTATGCACTATACTATATATAGTAACTGCATCAGTTCAGCAGAACGGCTCCAGTATTACAGTAAATACAAAAGAGAAACACTGTCAAGTGTCACACATGAACACTCTCACACATACACCATAGTAAATAATAACATACAGACAGCATCATAATATAGTAGAATAAAGTTGAAGAAAGACTGTTATATATAGATATGTATAACAAAATGTTATACAAATGTTATGATGATGGCAACATGGCAGAATCGACGGATTGGGTTGTCAGTGACAAGTACTGTAACAAATGTATGCCTAAAGTCAAGTCAAGTCACCTTTATTTGTACAGCGCTTTACACAATACTGATTGTGTCAAAGCATCTTTACAGAGTCAGGAAAATAGATTGCAAGAAGACAATAACAAAGTCATTTTTCTTTTTAAATATAGTCAGTTAATTGATGATTCAGTGATATCATCATCCAGTTCAGCTCTCTTCCAATAGTGTCTGCGCAATCATTCAAGCATCTTCAACTAACGAGCCAGAGGTGACAGCGGCAAGGAACCAAAACTCCATCAGGGACAGAAATGGAGAATAAATCTTGGGAGAAACCAGGTTCAGTTGGGTGGCCAGATCTTCTCTGACCAGACAAAACAATCATGGTGTGGTTTAATTCCAGGCTGCAACACAGGTGCACAGGAGTCATCTGGTTCCCGTGGTCTTGTGCTGATGGTGGTCTTCAGAGGGGATCTGTCTCTGGGGTGCATCTAGTTAACATGGTCTCGTTGACATTCAGGGCTGTAGAGGTCATCTCTAGTAGCTAAAATAAGTCAGTGGGCAGATATTTCCAAATGAAGTGGAAAGACTACAAATTTGTGGGTATAGAAGAAGTACTGTTTATAGTTTATAGTTGTGGGTTTGTCCACGACCAGGTTATTTGGACTGAATTGCTCATCTGGCTTTCATGGTCAATTTTAAGTTCATGCCTCAAGGGGCATATTGTGGAAAACACAGTGCGCAAGCATAGTTGACTTATAGCTTTATTATAATTAAAAATAATAATTTATAAGTTAATGCATAACCACTGACCTTTTAATAATCCAGTTGTGTACTCCATAATGGACCTTTCTTGAGCATAGACTATAATGTATTTCTTTGGCAGTTTGCTGTAGCCTCAAGAGCACAGGTAAAATAGTTCCTTACATTCCTCACTCACCAAGACACATTGTTCGCATTTAACATATATAATCAAATCAATGGAAATTTGAATGAAAACTGATTATAAATATGAGCCCAGGAGTCTAAACTGATCGTCAATTTTAAATATTCATATTTTACATGTACAACAACACACAAATTACAGCTCATTGTTGTACAAATGATTTCTGTGCACTCTGCAGGGGGCAGTAAATTCAAATTTTTCCTCTGACATGTAGAAGATGTAGCAGAACCATAATATAAAGACAGGAAGTGTGCTTTTACTAGAGCACTGCACACTTCCTTTTACAGTGATGGCTAACAGAAACATCAGTATTCCTTCCTCGACTGTAATCACCCCACATCTCATGAAATGCCATTCAGAGCACATCATTTTGGAGAGGTTGCCATAGAAACCATATAGTAGCAGAGCACAGTTGAACACAGCAATTTCCTCTCACACTGTGTCCTCAAATGAAAGGAAAAAAGACGACATCATTAGACAACAGAATGAGGAAAAAATACAGGTCCTTCTCAAAAAATTTGCATATTGTGATAAAAGTTAGTTTTGCTAATTTTTGGAAATAGGAATTTTGGGTTTTCATGAGCTGTATGACAAAATCATCAGTATTAAAACAATAAAAGACCTGAAATATTTCAGTTGGTGTGCAATGAATCTAAAATATATGAATGTTTAATTTTTATCATTACATTATGGAAAATAATGAACTTTTATCACAATATGCTAATTTGTTTAGAAGGACCTGTACATGCATACATGCATTCCAGTCTTTTTTAAGATTAGACATTTTTGGTTATTAAAATAGTTATTCAATATGCTATTTTTTATGGCCCATGCATCAGCATCAGAATATTATTAATATTTTTCATGTCCTCACAATATTCCATGTCAAAAGATCATCATTTGACCAGTAAACTATTAATGAAGATCACTACTAAAGTACTACTAATTTTGCTCAGTGTGCTAAATTCTTAAAAATTCTTAAAAATTATTATGTGTTGCAAATCCCAAGTCCAAATTAAAATTGTATCCATAATAATTTTAAATTAAATCAATTTGAATCAATATAACAATACTGGGCAAGTGATTTACATTCCTTGGCATAATTTGGATTGGATTGGGAGAGTAACTGTTTCTATTATTGGAATTTTATGGTTAAAAGAGGAGCTTGTGCTAAAGTTAAAGAAAGAGTAATGTATAATGCAACATGCTGTTTGTAGTTGAAACAGACCTTCAGTTTATGACAGCAATAAAAGCGAGACTATAAAGGATAGAAGTACAGTGTGTACAATAGATTGTGAGGTTGTTTAACAACATACCTACATTCAGCTGACTTTTAAAAGACTTTTAGTAGACGAAAACATTTCAGAAGATGTAAAACACTTTTGAAAGTTGTGAGTTTTGAAAATGACATGAGACCTAGGGCCTTTATACAACACATATACCATTATAAAGATGGTAATTCTATTTTCATCTGTTTAAAATCTCAATATGGCATTTGTCCTGAATAAAATCTATTACTGAGTAAATTCCAGATGTCATTTTGACTTCTGAACATTATATATGGGAAATAAGTTATATTTTGATTGTTAACATTTCTAGATAGAGCAACATAATTGCTGAACATTTTAATCAATTGTATTGTTGTTAAATCCACTTAAATATGCTTTGCATTGCTTTATTCATCATTTTGTTGATGTAGAATAAAAAAATAAAATGAATAAAAATAAAAATAAAATGAAGAAAATATGAATTACCATGTTGCTCTGCCCAAAGTGACTTGAACAACCAGAGCCTTGGAAATTGTAAGTTTCTTTCCACCTTCACCTTTGGCTTGCTTAGTTGATTGCACAGACACTATTGGAAGAGATATGAACTGGATGATGACACTGAATGAACTGACTTTAGATGGAAAATTTACCCTGTTTTTCTCTTCTTGCATAATTGACAAACTATTTTCCTGTTTGGCATTACAAATAAAGGTGACTTGACTTGACTTAACTTTTGACTTGTGTGATATACTTCTCTGTCTGTCAGTGCCATGGCAAAGTCTGTTTGAATGAGAGCTGTGGTGTCGAGGCAACTATGCGTTATCCCCTTTCTCATTGAAATTGTGCTGTTATTTTTGCTAGAACAAAATGCATTTAAAGATTACATTACTATGTTTTTTGCTACTTCATTATTCCAATTACTCTAAAATCATTTGATGTAGCATCTTTTTGTCTTTACATCTCTGCTTGTAATGCAACAGTAAGACAATCAATCAGTGCACATATAATATACTAGTAAATATAAAAAAACGTATTTAGCCGGAGATATCTTCATAGTCAGGGAAAGTAAAGTGTCTTGAGTTGTGTGGAGATGTTTTGTGAGTTTTTGAGTACAATAAAATCACCATTACGAATTCAGTGAATTTATGCCGGGGGAGTTGGATGACTTTTTTGAAAGGGGCTAGAAATGGTTCAAGGAATGAAAATGAACTGTTTTTGCAGGAAAAACAAACAAACAAGAAACTGGAACAAACTCTGTGTTATGTGGAGATTCCCCTTCCCTCTAAAATCATAGGGACACATTTTTGAGCATGGGTTTCCAGAACAGTTTTTTTTTTTTTTTTTTTTTGATAATAGGTAACTTATTTCTCTTGGAAAACCTGGCAACAATGTTAGTTTATGTTATATCACTCAGTGAGCGATAATGTTAGTGCTAGTACAGTGGGAAGAAACATCTTGTTTTTTTTTCTCAAAACATGGGATAAAACAGTGTACAAATTGTTGCTTCATTTTTTGAGATGCATCTATAGGTTTGTTTTTAATGTTAGAGAAAAATTTAATGTGTTAAACTACTATTCAAAGCTTAATTCAGTTTAGCAAAATAATTATTGTTTTGAGTGACACTTTTTTTCTGATGCCATTAAAATGTTTCCTTCCCATGTGAAACACACTTTTTAACATCTCTACTAAATAGTAATGTAATGCTTTTATAGTGACCCCATTGAAAAGAACAGGTCATATTTTCTGAGTGTCAGTATGTGTGTGGTCTCATGCTATGGCTCCATCAGCCTGTTTGAATGAGGGATTACAGGAAGAGTAGCTCCAGGCACTTTTGTCTCTCTACACAGCCACTGTGCACCACAATTATCAGTCACAGAGCATGCGCTCTAGCTCTAGCTTTGGCTCACATTCATAATCTGCACTGAACCTAAAATGAGACTGTGGCCACATTATTACCTCCAGCCTGAGTACCTCCACCCGGGGGCTTGACTTTTCCAGTCCAGTGCGTCACAGTCTACAGCCTCCCACCCCCATGCCCTCCTTTTGTGTGACTCTAAGATCGCCAGAAAATAGACCTCTCCTGGCAACAAGGGGAATGGGGGTGTAACGCTCGTTAGAATCGCTGTCCATGGTACCTAAATTGGACCAAAAGGGCACTACAGTATATATATATATATATATATATATATATATATATATATATATATATATATATATGTTGGTGGTTGAGGAGAGACTCCCCCCATGACTGTAAAGCACTGTAAAGGGTGTACAGCAATACACAATAAAGAACTATATAAATTCCATACCATTCATTCATTCATTCATTCATTCATTCATTCATGTATTCTCGGTATTCTCAGTTTTTTTTACAGTCCTGCTCCGTACATACAGTGTGGATACTATGAAATTACTATAACAATTACAATAGCTGGGTAATAACTGAATATACCCTTAAACCTATCTGACTTGCTGCCTCACAGCCATTTGATGCAATGACTTTACCGGCAGCCTTTCTCTATGAAGGCATCCCTATAAAAACTATCTATGCTGCCTTCAAAATTCGATCAGAAGAAGGTCCGGAGACAGGAAGTAAAACAGAAATTGGATTCAAACGTGCCTTGATGACTTCCTGACTTGGACTGCATCCTCCGAAGGCAGCATTCTAGAGTTTTTGGATGCAGCCACTGAGTCATCCAAAATTTTTACACGTTAAAAATAAATAAAACTTCATGTTATGTCAATCACGTTTAAACACCGATGAGAGCGAGTCCACTCCTTGTCTTTAACCAAAATGAGCAGGAAGAGGCTGCTGAGAGTGAGGATGCCTTTGAGGACTCGCAGCCTGCTTGCCCAACATCAGTGTTAATTTCATCAATGAAGACAGCGATGAGAAATATTCATTAATGAAACATTTTTCTGTGACTAAGATGAGACGTTGACAAGCAAAAACTAATATCTGATGATAAAAACTATGACGAAATTTATGCAGCGTCTTCTTTAACAAGATGAGATGGGACTATAATGTTATCTAAAGACTACCGGACATTCAAAATACATCCTATAGGCAACTTGTCTTGTCCTTCAAAATGTGTGTCTCTGTCATTGGATTGCAATCAGATAAAGGGCGTTTATCCAAAATGTGAACTGCTGGTCTGAAACAATGGCCTAAGCCCCTCAAGGAGTAGGGATAAGGTAACCAGATATCCCATTTTTTATCCCAGGAGTCACAATTTTTTTGTTGATTAACTTAAAGTTAGTGAGGGCGAGATAGTCAGATTCGCACCGAAAGAAGTGCTCTCTCCCACGCATGCTCCACTTCTTCAGCTCTAATAGGGGCTGTTCACATGCTTTTTTCCCCAAAGTGTTTTGGGGCTTGACCTGGGCTCTCAATTAAGATGCAGAAATTTCAGCAAAGGATAAATGTATGTGCAGTACTAAAAATTGTTTGCAGTAGCTCTGCTATTAAATTTATTTTAAAATGTCTATCCCTGTATAGCTATGATCAGCTGTTCCTTCGGGAAACAATGAAGCTGATTGGTTGAAATGTTTTTATCTCGATGCTGCGCCAACGCGCCTGGAAAAAATTAGCGTGTCACACAGCATGCCGTTATGACCATTATGAATGCACCTGCATTTATTTACATATTAAATAATGAATTTGATCGTGCAAAAGACGCAATATGTGAATGGCCCCCAAAATTATAAATGATATATATTATACTGTAATTTTTATAAGTTGCTTCCCATTCACTACTGTTAAAGGGAAAGTTCACCCATAAAGTTTTTCCAAATTACATCCTTGTTTTAAATTTCTCATAAGATTGATTTGATTGAATGATTTGGTCTAAAGAGAGAATAATTAATGACTATTTTTTGTTTTAACACTATATATAAAATATCTACCAATATAAATGAATGTTGGTAACTGCAGTTTGACTAAAAGTAATGACTAAAAGTTGACAAAAATTATATGAATATTTTGGTATTCTATGGATTTAGAATTTTTGATATGAAAATTCTATGAATTTTTGTTGACTAAAACTATGAAAGACTCAAAAAGACTAAAATGTGGTTAAGCATTTTCATATCAAGATAAGGACTATGGCTATCAAAATTAACATTGGCCCACATATGACGAGCTGTTTGAAGTTATGTTTTGTGACATAAAAGGTTTGACTCTGTGGTGGAAGCACCAGAATTGTGAGCTCCCTCTGGGGAGTCTAGATGAAAGATTCTTGTTGGGACATAATCACCCACCTCACACAAGTTTTCCCTTTCTCCCAGATATTCAAACTGTTGCCATGATGTGTAGATCCATGGCGGCCATGGTAGCTACGAAGAGACATTTCTGGGTAAACCTGGCTGACACTGGGGAGAAGGAGAAAAATATTCTCCTCAATGTTTCGCCTTCAGAGTTCTTTGGAACTCTTTTGGTTTGGGAGGCAAAAGTGCACTACCCAGCTTCTAAAACTTTTATACCGCGCTGGTCCCATCCTGAAGTTATGTATGGCTTTGGCCACAAATTACACTTGTTCCTGATAAAGTTTCCACTTTTGTTCAATCACCTGCTTCACTGATGGTTCAATGAAGAAAAAGAAATAAACAAAGGGGGGTGGGTTTTGAACGTGTTAATGATGTCAATGACTTGCTAAGTATAAGGCTCTAAAAAGCCTCCATAGTTACTGTTTGCTATGTTGGAACTTTTTCATTTCAGACTGATATCTTTACTGTAAAGAGGAAGTATTAAGCTATCCTACCTACTATCCAAAATATCCTGAGTGTGGGGTAGGTTTAGAGTGTACTCTCTTTCCTTTTTAGAGAGTCGTCAGGTTAAGACCTCTGCTCCTAGAGCTTGGCCAGTAGCTAGCTTGGTTTTCGGGCTCTCTCTGAGCCTCCTCAGCTACTGCGAGCGTCGTTAGGCCTCCTCTCACTACAGAGGGTGATCTTTATTGAGGCCTATTAGAGCTCAGCTAGGATATTATTTGTATAGTGTAGTTTAATTTAGGGGAAGTCGTGGCCTAACAGTTAGCGACTTGGACTCGCAATCGAAAGGTTGTGAGTTCGAGTCCCGGGCCGGCATGAATTGTAGGTGGGGGAGTGCATGTACTATTCTCTCTCCACCTTCAATACCACGACTTAGGTGTCCTTGAGCAAGGCATCAAACCCCCAACTGCTCCCCGGGCGCTGCAGCATAAATGGCTGCCCACTGCTCTGGGTGTGTGTTCACAGGGTGTGTGTGTGTGTTCACTGCTCTGTGTGTGTGCACTTTGGATGGGTTAAATGCAGAGCACCAATTCTGAGTATGGGTCACCATACTTGGCTGAATGTTACGTCACTAGTGTATAGTATAGCATAGTATAGATCAGGGGTACTCAAAGGTCCAAATCAGAATTTTCAACAATGAGAAAGGTCCGGAACTATAGGTCATTACAAAACTTGTTTTTAATCAACATGTATTACAAATTAACATTCGTTTTATGAAAAAATAAGGTGGCTCTATTCAAAATACATGAATAACGTGGCAAAACAATTAATTTAAGTGTCTGGATTTTTCTTAACAAAACACCACAAAAGTAACATGGTGCAAAATACAGAGCAGTTTAATGTGAGAAATGGCACTGTCTGTCTCCCATCAGCTGCCGAAACCGTGGCACAAAAGGTGTGGTTGCTAGACGGAGACACTGGCCTAAATGTTCATTAGTCAAGCTGCTGCGGTGTGAGTTCTTTACAGCATTCATCGCTGAGAATGCAGACTCACACCGATAGGTTGACCCAAACATGGTAAGAACACAGATGGCTACTTTCTGTAGATTGTGGAAAATTTCAGATGTGACCATTTTAGTCCAAAAGGTAACAGTGTCACAGTCCACTTCCTGCAAAGCCACATTTTCCTGCAAGTCAATGATTTCGGGGATGTGCGTGGATGATCAACACTTAGTAAGCCTCTATTGACCCACACACACAAAAACACAGTAGATGTAAAAAGTCAAATAAATTCTCACCTCAGTCAGGAATGCCCGCAGAAGACGGTGCTGAAGGGCAGAGGAGGCTCTCAGGTAGTTCACAAGCTTCATAATAGTTTCCATGATGTCTGAATATTCTTTTCCAAGGCTAGCACACAGTACGGACTGGTGTATTATACAGTGGTATGTCAGCAGGTCAGAGTGTTGCTCTTTAAGACGCTGAACAGCTCCCTTCTCCTTCCCTATCATGGCTGGAGCACCATCAGTAGTGATGGACACAATATGCTTGACATCAATTCCCCGTTCATTAAGCATCTGAATGATAGCTTCATATATGTCCTCTCCTCTAGTGTGACAGAGTGGAGTAAGGCCCAGTATGTCTTCACAGAATGTCCCCTTTGCCTTGCTGAAATATCTGACAAACACACATAGCTGGGCTTGGTGTGTGCTATCTGTTGACTCATCCACCGCAAGTGAAAGGTAGGGTGCATTTTTGATTTCATCAGTTAACTAGTTAACTAAGTCATGGGCAAGTACCTCTGTCCTCCTGGTTAATGTGTCATTGGACAGTGGAATTTTCTTAAATTTTTTTGACATCTCCTGTCTTTCCTTTCCCTCAAACAAAGCATCTGCTATCTCCACTCCTTAACTATCTCTGCATCAGTGAATGGCTTCTTGTTTTTGCCTAGTACCCAGGCCACATGGAAAGATGCTTCTGTAGCTCTGTCTTGCTGTGTCACAAAATGCCGTTTGACGTTTCAACTCTTCACAAATCCAACTGTCTCGTTACAAATCAAACAGAATGGCTTCGTGCTGGAATGGGGCAAAATGAACGCATACTTCTCTGTCCAGTCATCTTTGAAAAGTCTATTTTCTTGGTCAACTTTTCTTTTCCTGGACAATGACATCTTACACACCCATTCAAACGCTTATATTACTGAGGTGAAGTGTGGCGTTGCGCGACTCGCGCCCAATTACATCCAAACGTTTACACTCACTGGATGTCATGGCAACTGAATCACGGAGGAAAACTTTCAATATATACCTTCGCTTTAATTGCGGAACATCTCCAAAAAGACATAAAACACTAAACAAATGATTTTGACATGCGTTTAATAAAGTAGGAAATGCAGACTTTTAATCCCTTACACACAATTACTGCTGTTGAAATATGAAATGGAGGCGGGTCCGTATTGAATTCTCTCCGGGTCCGGATCTGGACCGGAGTCCGGACTTTGAGAAGTACTGGTATAGATAGTTTAATGTTTTAAAACATTAATTTTTTGTTGATTAACTTAAAGTTAGTGAGGGCGAGATAGTCAGATTCGCACCGAAAGAAGTGCTCTCTCCCACGCATGCTCCACTTCTTCAGCTCTAATAGGGGCTGTTCACATGCTTTTTTCCCCAAAGTGTTTTGGGGCTTGACCTGGGCTCTCAATTAAGATGCAGAAATTTCAGCAAAGGATAAATGTATGTGCAGTACTAAAAATTGTTTGCAGTAGCTCTGCTATTAAATTTATTTTAAAATGTCTATCCCTGTATAGCTATGATCAGCTGTTCCTTCGGGAAACAATGAAGCTGATTGGTTGAAATGTTTTTATCTCGATGCTGCGCCAACGCGCCTGGAAAAAATTAGCGTGTCACACAGCATGCCGTTATGACCATTATGAATGCACCTGCATTTATTTACATATTAAATAATGAATTTGATCGTGCAAAAGACGCAATATGTGAATGGCCCCCAAAATTATAAATGATATATATTATACTGTAATTTTTATAAGTTGCTTCCCATTCACTACTGTTAAAGGGAAAGTTCACCCATAAAGTTTTTCCAAATTACATCCTTGTTTTAAATTTCTCATAAGATTGATTTGATTGAATGATTTGGTCTAAAGAGAGAATAATTAATGACTATTTTTTGTTTTAACACTATATATAAAATATCTACCAATATAAATGAATGTTGGTAACTGCAGTTTGACTAAAAGTAATGACTAAAAGTTGACAAAAATTATATGAATATTTTGGTATTCTATGGATTTAGAATTTTTGATATGAAAATTCTATGAATTTTTGTTGACTAAAACTATGAAAGACTCAAAAAGACTAAAATGTGGTTAAGCATTTTCATATCAAGATAAGGACTATGGCTATCAAAATTAACATTGGCCCACATATGACGAGCTGTTTGAAGTTATGTTTTGTGACATAAAAGGTTTGACTCTGTGGTGGAAGCACCAGAATTGTGAGCTCCCTCTGGGGAGTCTAGATGAAAGATTCTTGTTGGGACATAATCACCCACCTCACACAAGTTTTCCCTTTCTCCCAGATATTCAAACTGTTGCCATGATGTGTAGATCCATGGCGGCCATGGTAGCTACGAAGAGACATTTCTGGGTAAACCTGGCTGACACTGGGGAGAAGGAGAAAAATATTCTCCTCAATGTTTCGCCTTCAGAGTTCTTTGGAACTCTTTTGGTTTGGGAGGCAAAAGTGCACTACCCAGCTTCTAAAACTTTTATACCGCGCTGGTCCCATCCTGAAGTTATGTATGGCTTTGGCCACAAATTACACTTGTTCCTGATAAAGTTTCCACTTTTGTTCAATCACCTGCTTCACTGATGGTTCAATGAAGAAAAAGAAATAAACAAAGGGGGGTGGGTTTTGAACGTGTTAATGATGTCAATGACTTGCTAAGTATAAGGCTCTAAAAAGCCTCCATAGTTACTGTTTGCTATGTTGGAACTTTTTCATTTCAGACTGATATCTTTACTGTAAAGAGGAAGTATTAAGCTATCCTACCTACTATCCAAAATATCCTGAGTGTGGGGTAGGTTTAGAGTGTACTCTCTTTCCTTTTTAGAGAGTCGTCAGGTTAAGACCTCTGCTCCTAGAGCTTGGCCAGTAGCTAGCTTGGTTTTCGGGCTCTCTCTGAGCCTCCTCAGCTACTGCGAGCGTCGTTAGGCCTCCTCTCACTACAGAGGGTGATCTTTATTGAGGCCTATTAGAGCTCAGCTAGGATATTATTTGTATAGTGTAGTTTAATTTAGGGGAAGTCGTGGCCTAACAGTTAGCGACTTGGACTCGCAATCGAAAGGTTGTGAGTTCGAGTCCCGGGCCGGCATGAATTGTAGGTGGGGGAGTGCATGTACTATTCTCTCTCCACCTTCAATACCACGACTTAGGTGTCCTTGAGCAAGGCATCAAACCCCCAACTGCTCCCCGGGCGCTGCAGCATAAATGGCTGCCCACTGCTCTGGGTGTGTGTTCACAGGGTGTGTGTGTGTGTTCACTGCTCTGTGTGTGTGCACTTTGGATGGGTTAAATGCAGAGCACCAATTCTGAGTATGGGTCACCATACTTGGCTGAATGTTACGTCACTAGTGTATAGTATAGCATAGTATAGATCAGGGGTACTCAAAGGTCCAAATCAGAATTTTCAACAATGAGAAAGGTCCGGAACTATAGGTCATTACAAAACTTGTTTTTAATCAACATGTATTACAAATTAACATTCGTTTTATGAAAAAATAAGGTGGCTCTATTCAAAATACATGAATAACGTGGCAAAACAATTAATTTAAGTGTCTGGATTTTTCTTAACAAAACACCACAAAAGTAACATGGTGCAAAATACAGAGCAGTTTAATGTGAGAAATGGCACTGTCTGTCTCCCATCAGCTGCCGAAACCGTGGCACAAAAGGTGTGGTTGCTAGACGGAGACACTGGCCTAAATGTTCATTAGTCAAGCTGCTGCGGTGTGAGTTCTTTACAGCATTCATCGCTGAGAATGCAGACTCACACCGATAGGTTGACCCAAACATGGTAAGAACACAGATGGCTACTTTCTGTAGATTGTGGAAAATTTCAGATGTGACCATTTTAGTCCAAAAGGTAACAGTGTCACAGTCCACTTCCTGCAAAGCCACATTTTCCTGCAAGTCAATGATTTCGGTCTGCAAAGATGCCATGCTTGCCCACAGGAAGATGCTCTTGATTTCTTTTGAAAACTCCTCAACATTCTTGACTAGGAATGGAGATGTACTGCAAAGCAGCACTTCTCTGCCTACATTGAAGCCCTCAAAGCGCATCCTGAAATTTTCAGCTAGCTTCTCCAAAAAGGAAAGATGGTGATGATGGTGATTACCATTAGTCTGCCGGAGAAGAGTTGGAAAGTGGATATGTGGCCCTGTGATGTCACTTTTAAAGATCTCCAGCCGCCTTTCAAAGGAGCGCACTGCTGCCATCAGATCACACACTGTGTTGCCTTGGCCCTGGAGCTTCAGATTTAGTTCATTTAGATGAGGTGTTATGTCCACTAAAAAGCCCACAACCTCCATGGTGTCAGTATCCCTCAGAAAATCCAAGTTATGTCTGGCTTTGACATTCTTCTGCTGGGACAAAAACATCTCCAAATCTTTCCTGATGGCCCAAAACCTTTCCAAGACTTTTCCCTTACTCAGCCACCTAACATTATTATGAAGGAGTAAGTCGTCATAAGCAGCATTTACCTGATAAGAGAAAGAAAAAATATATATACATATAAATAAATACATTACCTTTTTGTGTTGCATAAATATTCATAAAGTGAACACAAAGACCTTTGTAAGTGCTGTAAATGGTTAAAGTCTGTTGTAAGTAAAGTTTGATGACAACCTTTAATAGTTCCAAATGCATATAATTACATTTTGTTCACAGTTATAAATGATTAAATAAATATAAAAAAAAACATTTGTGAAATAAGGGTTGACTTATCATCAGTCAGTGGGGAGATTTCAGTATTTCCTGCATTAATTATGCCTTAGTAACACGTTGATTAAAATTGTTAAAGATGTAAATGCTTTTGCTCTGAAGCCATATTTGCACATATATAGTCTCTCTCTGTGTCTGAGTGTGTGAGTGAGTGAGTGAGTGACTGAGTGTGTGAGTGTGCGTGGATGATCAACACTTAGTAAGCCTCTATTGACCCACACACACAAAAACACAGTAGATGTAAAAAGTCAAATAAATTCTCACCTCAGTCAGGAATGCCCGCAGAAGACGGTGCTGAAGGGCAGAGGAGGCTCTCAGGTAGTTCACAAGCTTCATAATAGTTTCCATGATGTCTGAATATTCTTTTCCAAGGCTAGCACACAGTACGGACTGGTGTATTATACAGTGGTATGTCAGCAGGTCAGAGTGTTGCTCTTTAAGACGCTGAACAGCTCCCTTCTCCTTCCCTATCATGGCTGGAGCACCATCAGTAGTGATGGACACAATATGCTTGACATCAATTCCCCGTTCATTAAGCATCTGAATGATAGCTTCATATATGTCCTCTCCTCTAGTGTGACAGAGTGGAGTAAGGCCCAGTATGTCTTCACAGAATGTCCCCTTTGCCTTGCTGAAATATCTGACAAACACACATAGCTGGGCTTGGTGTGTGCTATCTGTTGACTCATCCACCGCAAGTGAAAGGTAGGGTGCATTTTTGATTTCATCAGTTAACTAGTTAACTAAGTCATGGGCAAGTACCTCTGTCCTCCTGGTTAATGTGTCATTGGACAGTGGAATTTTCTTAAATTTTTTTGACATCTCCTGTCTTTCCTTTCCCTCAAACAAAGCATCTGCTATCTCCACTCCTTAACTATCTCTGCATCAGTGAATGGCTTCTTGTTTTTGCCTAGTACCCAGGCCACATGGAAAGATGCTTCTGTAGCTCTGTCTTGCTGTGTCACAAAATGCCGTTTGACGTTTCAACTCTTCACAAATCCAACTGTCTCGTTACAAATCAAACAGAATGGCTTCGTGCTGGAATGGGGCAAAATGAACGCATACTTCTCTGTCCAGTCATCTTTGAAAAGTCTATTTTCTTGGTCAACTTTTCTTTTCCTGGACAATGACATCTTACACACCCATTCAAACGCTTATATTACTGAGGTGAAGTGTGGCGTTGCGCGACTCGCGCCCAATTACATCCAAACGTTTACACTCACTGGATGTCATGGCAACTGAATCACGGAGGAAAACTTTCAATATATACCTTCGCTTTAATTGCGGAACATCTCCAAAAAGACATAAAACACTAAACAAATGATTTTGACATGCGTTTAATAAAGTAGGAAATGCAGACTTTTAATCCCTTACACACAATTACTGCTGTTGAAATATGAAATGTAGGCGGGTCCATATTGAATTCTCTCCGGGTCCGGATCTGGACCGGAGTCCGGACTTTGAGAAGTACTGGTATAGATAGTTTAATGTTTGGTTACTGCGGCCATTATCAGGCCTCCTCTTGTTATAGAGAGTCATTTTTAGTGAAGCCTGTTCAGTGTGGGGTGTTGTGGGGTCTCGCTTAAAAGGTAGTTATACTGAGACCTCTAATTTTATAGCTCTGCCAGTTGTCAGCTACTTTGTCAGACTCTCTCTGAGCCTCCTCGACTACTGCGGGCATTGTTAGGCCTCCTCTTGCTGTAGAGGTCATCTTACTGAAGCTTCAGTTCCTTAGAGCTCCACTTGTATAGCAATCATGAGTGGTAGGCTTTTAGTGAGCTTCCTTGCAAAATGTTGAGAAGTATGGAGAGAAGTTAAGGTCTCCTCTTGATTAGAGAGTCAATAATGATGACAACTCTGCTCATAAGATCTCTGTCAGTAGTTAGATAAGTTGTAGGCTCTCTGCAGGCCTCCTTAGCTACTAAGCTAGCAACACTTAGCTAGTGTTGTGAGACCTCCTCTCATTATAGAAGGTTATCTTATTGAGGTTTTTGCTCCTTGGAACTCCACTAGAATAGCAATTGTGAATTGTACTGTAGGCCTTCTGTCGGCCCCCTTGTAATACCTTTTTTTTTGTCTTCTTTTCTAAAATCCATCTTTATGGTAAGAGCACACTCTGGAAGCTTTGTGCCTTCTCTAAAATCCACATTTTTGGTAAGAGCATGTGCTGACTGCTTTGTACCTTCTCTAAATCCATGTTTACAGTAAAAGCATGTGCTGATAGCTTTGTGCTTTTTCAAAAACCCTGGGTGCTTTGTGACCCTTCTATCTGTGTTTTACCAAAGCAGGTTTGCCAAGCTGACTAAGCTTTCTGTGAGCCTTCTTGATATGGCAAGCACTGAGCTTGGAGCTTGGAGCTTTACTGCGAGTGTTGTCAGACCTCCTCTCACTACAGAAAATTATCTTCATTGAGGCCTCTGCTCCTAGAGCTTGGCTGAGTAGTAGGTTAGTATGCTAGGTCGTTAGGCCTCTCCTCTGGGAGCCTCCTTGGTTACTGTCCTTAGTGTGTGTTGCTAGGCCACCTCTCATTTGAGAGGTGTTGTATTTAGGCCTCCACTCTGCAGAACTTTTGTTAGAAACTCTGTTATCGCTTTTCCACTAGGGCAGGTGCTAGAGCTGCAGCCGGTGCTTGGCCAAGAGTGGCTCCTGTGTTTCTAATGGCAGGGAGCAGATCCTTTTACATCACCAAACTTTGACAAGAATCACTTGTTATCTCTTGCAGAAGGAGAGCGTTGATCTGTTCTGCCGACCACTGCTGATGTGACATATTTAGTTGTTGTGTTAATGTTGTAAATTTACCTGAATCCATAATGGCTTTTAAGAATGTCCCAAAGGAACTTTGATCAACTGATTGATATCAGTAAGAGGAGTTTCCACTACAAACCTCAGTTTAAAAGGCAACATTCTTAAAATGTTCTATAGGTTCCATAGGTTCTTTTTTTCCTGGCAAAGTTTTTGGGCCAGGTCAGAACCAGTATCTGGGCACCGGCCCAGGATGTTTTTGAGTGGAAAAGTGCAGCCTGGTTCCCAGTTGGGCTCCGACTCTGTCACCAGCCTTGGTATAAGTGCCTCCTTGGACGCTGGTCTGAATATGAGCATAGTTAGGCTTCTTCTCTCCTGTTGTGGCTTCCATTATTGAGAAGCTCTGGTCTATTATTGAGTTGTTGGTGCAGGGATGAGGACGCCTTTGAGTCTTTGGCTGAACCAGTAACGCACTCATTCCTTCAGATTGGCAGCATGGGTATACTGTGACAGATCAAACTGGACCTGTTGAAAAGAGATGGTCTTCATCTCTCTTGGGGAGGTGCCACTCTTTTCTCTAGAAGTATGGTACATAGTCTTAGAGTTTTTACTTGACTAACTGGGGCCCAGGTCAGGAAGCAGACAGACTGGCTGAACTGACCCACTGCTAGCCGCCTCACACCACAGAAGTCACTTAATTCTTGGCACATAGAAACTCTTTTACCTAAATATCACATCATAGAGACTGTGTCTGATCCCCGAACTAGAATTTTTACAAAAATTTAATTGAGGTTCAACAAATAAAAAACAAATGCAATACGGATAAAACAATGATAAAGCTTGGCTTATTGAATAACCAGTCCCTTTTCACGAAAGTACTTTTTGTAAATTATATGATCACTGACCATAAGCTATATGTGCTCTGTTTAACAGAAACGTGGATAAAACCTGATGATAACATTATTTTAAATGAGTCTACCCCCCAAGATTACTTTTTTTAAACAGGAGCCACGTCCAAAAGGTAAAGTGAGAGGTGTTGCTTCAATTTATAACAATGTTTTCAGTACTTCTCAGAGGACAGGCTTCAAGTATAACTAGTTTGAAATAATGGAGCTTCTTTTTACGTTATCCAGAGAAAAAAGTCTTAATGATCCAATATTGTTTGCACTGGCTACTGTATACAGGCCACCAGGGCACCATACAGACTTTATTAATTAGCCTGCACCCCGACGCCCTTGTCCTGAATGTGACTCAACTTGCACGTGTCAGTGTTTATGAATAGATTAAATGAAACAGGACAAATTTAATCTTGACGAACTATGTATCATTATAAAGATCTAAGCCTCAAGCATCGATGACAGTTTTTCAATGGGAAGCTTATAAAGGCTGTATTTGCTCCATTTGTGTAAGCAATACATATAAAAAAACATGAACATAAGAAACGCTGTACATACCAGATCCGTCCTAATAATGAGGCATAAACACATCCACAGCTTTAAATCCCGGTTTAGTTAGAAAGGTAAGGGTCCACTGAACATGCATGTTTAGTCCAACAAAGCAATAATGTTGTAATATGGATCATAATTCCTTTGTTTACGTTTCAGTTCTTTAGCGACAGAACTGTTTGCGTCCGTTATGTAATAACTCACGGTCGGAAACTGTGTCTTGGTAGTAAAAAAACGGCATGGTTTTGCAGCGTACAGTGTCACAAACAGAATGAGACGATCCACCAGAAAAAATAATGAATGAAAGATAGGCGAAAGATAGTTTATTTGAATTTTGGCGCTTCCTCCTGGGGGCTCTTGATGCGCTCTGACGCACCTGTCAGCTGATGGAGGCTTAACTTATAGCGATCACCTTTTTCTTTGTTTGTTTTAATTTTCAACAGTTTTTATATATGTGAGAGAGTGAATATGTTGAATGTGAATGTATCTGCATGATTAATATCGGTTTGAGTGCAAATCAGCCCAAATCAACTCGCTATTACTGCATGATCACGGCTATCAAAGTGAACGCGTCCATATGAATAGAGAGAGTGGATTATTTATTTTATGGCACATTTGTGTTATTACCATCTGTATAAGTGGCCATCAGCACATCAGCACTTATATGCATCATAATTCATTGTAAATGCTGCATTTCTAGCAATCTCAGGATTTTTCTTATTATTCTTATTTTTCTGACTCAAATTATTCTTATTGCATTTTTCTAGTGCTAAAATAAATATACGATGCCTAAGTTTATGTCTGGTGTTTTATAATTGAAAAAAACTATGCAGTGGTATGTTTACTGAGAATCTTTCATTGATTGAAGTTACTCCCATAATTCTTAAACAATATTACAATTTACCATGCCACATCACATCACACCACTGAATCCAGATGCCATTGGTTCCTTGTACAGTTTGTACAGTACACTGAAGATTTTTGAAACACAGATCAGATTACAGCTATTTTGGCGGCAGAGATTTTCAGTAGAACTCTTTAAAATAGATTTTTTCTCATTAAAAGAAAATTCTTCCTAATCCATCCCATTACCCACATAATATATGCTGAGGGTAATTACCATAACCTTGTCTGCATAGTGAGAAGTGCAACCAGCTCTCTAAAGTGTTCTTGCTATAGCCATATGTTTACAGAATAGCAAGAGATTCATATCAAAGTATTCAAATAATCATCAAAGACTTCAGATCTAAAATTAGATTTACCTTCACACGCTGTTTCGACACAACCTCGACTGCTGTTTCTTTTTTTTTTTTTTGTCTGAGATGCTAGAGGAGAGAATGCAGCCCGACACACCTCAGGAGGCAGCGAGCGTAATGATTATTGCATTGACTGAAACAACTGATACACATTTGGCAGAATTCCAGCTCTAATTAAGCGTCATGTGGCATTGGAAAGTGCCACTGGCCTTTCTGTGGGCACAGATTCCACTCATCAGCCTAATTCAAATGTGAGGCATGCTCGTGGCAGTTTCTTGAAAAGATCTGGGGTGACAACAACATGCACAAAGTGGGAAGGATCATTTTCTCTTCAGATTTAGGATGGTTCCCTTGTGTTTTTACTCCACAAATCGGAACACTATCATTATACACACATGACATTTTATAACCAATCAGAATGATCTATCAGCAACCACCCCTCCCCCCACCTCCATTTGCATTCAGCATTTTGTTGCATTATACTGCAATCATGAACCAATAACACATAAATCCCAAATACAACAATGACGTTACAGTACAATATGCATACTAAATCTTTGAGAGATCTGATTCACTGTCTTTTGCATTCAAGTGGAAAATGCTTTATTTTTGTAAATGTTTTTTTTTTTTTTTGGAGGGGTAAGGTAATGTGCTAAATTTGAGCTGACATCATCAGCACATGTAAATTTGCCTTATGTCAAGATGAAAAAGGGTGTTACTGTCCCCTGAATGAGGGCTGAGCTCAGAAACTTGTCCAATGGCTTGAGCTCATTCTTTCCAGGGCTGGAGGACTGCACAGTTGGAGCAATGCATCAGCCAGTCGCCTTTGAAGAAGATAAACCCATTAAAAGCATGAAGAGCATTTTCATACATCTTAGCTACAGGCAGGTGCTTAGATTAAAAGGGTTTTGATATATTCACTACTCTTTTTGTCCTAACCTCTTTAACAAAGCTCTTGTTTTGTCTGTGGACTACAGTGTCAAATTTACTTTGAGGATCTTATTTAGAATTTGCACAGAAATCATTTCAGCCTTAAAATATGCTACACTACTATATGGAATGATTCATTTTTACAATTTACCATGTAGTTATAACTAGAGAGCAGAAATATACTTTTGCTATGGTCTGCAAGAAACACTGATTCAGACCTCCATGTAATCATACGTCAGTGGACAATCGCTGACAACATTTTCTGCATGTCGGTTTCAATAGCGGCTGTGTGGCAAAACTCAGTTTCCATAGTGATTGTGGTGAATGCAGTAGATCAGCAGCACAGTCTAGTGAGGAAAGATTGCAGACAATGTGACGTGCTCTGTGTTACACTGTGCTCACCGTGTTCTGTGCATCTGCTTGTATCTTCAGAACAGAACAGGTTCATTAGAATTGAATAATAGTCTAATATAATTAAACACACTGTATATGTTTTTGGCTACAATGATTTGTGTGCATAAACGTCTTTAAAGAGGATATTTGTTCCATTTCTCAGTTTTCTTTAAGAATAAACAATAAAGCTGGCTTAAACATTTAAGCCTTTTTGTAACTCGAGTGCAATTTTGAGTCAGGGAATTTCTTTTTTTTTTTTAAATGTTATATTTGCTAATGAACGGATACAAAAATTGGAAGATATCAATGGAAGTAAACCCCAGCAGAAACACTAATATAACAAGGAGACTGAGACCATTTTGCTGTTGCCTAGCAACACTTGAACAAATTTTTAAAATGTTTAAGATGCCCCATACTGCTTTGAGGGATGTATATTTTTATACAGCCCACCTGCAGGTCTGCAGTGCTCACAAACCACCCAGTTATTTTGTACTCGTAACCAACCATTTATTGTCAATTTTTCAAGACAACACAAGTGTTCTAAAATAGTAATTACAACAAGAAGGGCTGATTACTCTCTTATAGCTGACAGGATTTGTATATTTTATTAAAACAAAATCAAGCCCAAGTTTCCAGATTTTCCAGCCTTTTTGGAAGCATTAAATTCTGTTATATTAAAACAACAACAACAACAACATTATTATTATTATTGTTATTATTATTATTGTTAATTATTATTATTATTATTATTATTATAACAACAATAAATGCTTGTTATGCTTCTTTTGGTACCATCGAAACTGTTTTTCTTTCTTTCTTTTTAATACCACAAATACGAATTCATATGACTGAACAAACCTGACTATTCAAATCAGGTAAAAACAATTTATTCTTGTTCATCAGTATTTTCAAACAAATTCTCAAAACACAAAACAACATGTTCCACGGTTTGACCAGTTATTGTTCATTTTAAAAAATTATACTAAATGTTTTTGATAGCATGTTGCTTATTGCATATTTCCCTTTAAATGAGCCTATCTGGGAATAATATGGGTGTCATAAGCAAGCCAAAAGTACTCAAGTGTCCACAGCAGGTGCATAAAAATGTCATGTTTTCACAGCGCGTAACCAAATGGAGATGCAGCCAGATGGAGTGCAAATGTTACATTTCATGTAGTATCATTAGTAGGTTAGTTCACCCCTCATTGGTTCACCATCTGCTTCCAATTGAGTTCTCCACTCTGAGCCAAGCTTTGAGAGAAGGTGAAATCTATACCTCTCTGACCCAAATCCCACACTGTGTTCATTAAATTTTCATCAACAAGTGTTTACAGACATTCACAAATCTTTAATCAGAAGTAATAAAAAAGCTAGCTAAAGGGTAAGAGCATGATATATCTTTCGTGTGCATTAACCAGGAAACAGATGATTCTTCTGCACAATCTGACTTTGCTGCAGTCTGGAATTGAACTACTGGTTTCGTCTGGTCAGAGGAGAACTGACCCCCCAACTGAGCCTGGTTTCTCCCAAGATTTTTTTCTCCATTCTGTCACCGATGGAGTTTCGGTTCCTTGCCGCTGTCGCCTCTGGCTTGCTTAGTTGGGGTCACTTCATCTACAGCGATATCGTTGACTTGATTGCAAATAAATGCTCAGACTCTATTTAACTGAACAGAGATGACATCACTGAATTCAATGATGAACTGCCTTTAACTATCATTTTGTATTATTGACACACTGTTTTGCTAATGAATGTTGTTCAGTTGCCTTGACGCAATGTATTTTGTTTAAAGTGCTATATAGGTGACTTGACTTGACTTATACATATTCTTTATTGACTGAAAAGTTGAAAATACTTTACTTATTGCTTATTTATGGATTTCCAACAAAAGGTGAAAACTGCATTGGATTCCAGGATATTAATGCAATCCAATTATGCATTCAATAAAAGACAGTGTCCAATATAATTTCTCAACCCCCATCCCCACTCCCACCACACCCTTTTTCCTTGAGGCATTCTTTCTTTAAGTGTCATCAGTTTCAAATGAGGGATGATATTTCCTGCTCACACCTGATGCTGTATCAGTGGCTTTCTGCCATATATTAAATATATATTGTGGTTGAAGTGGGGTGGGTTTGAAGAGGGCTTTAGAATGGGCAGTGAATGCATGAGCTAAATTTAACCTTATGGTAGCCACAAATGGAGCTAGCCTATGTTCTTAATATGCTGTTGCATCTTAAGAATTGTGCTTCGTTTTATTATTAAAATAATAATACAAATAATACAAATACTATTTTAAAAGGAAAACATGAAATACCTCTGATATAGGACTAGTTTTTTTTTCTTCTTCTTTTTTTTTTTTTTTTTTTTTTTTCAAATTTTAAGGTAAATATTTGCGTGCCTGACCTGACAGTGTGTGTGTGTGTGTGTGTGTGTGTGTCCGTTGGGGGGTGTTGACTTTCACATGTCATTGACGCTCTGGAAAGGATGAGTAGCTGCTGATCTCAGACAGCCGTTGCTCGTGGATTCAGCACCACTCGCCCGTGGACAGCTCCCGCAGGACCGCTTTTACATGGACAGAACGCTTATTTATGTGCCAAGTCATACTGGAAGTTTACAACTTGGAGAGGAATCTACGGATACCTCACTGCATGAAACACGGGTATATTGATTTTGGGAAAGAAGCCAAATTCACTGTAAGTATATACGTGAATGGAATTATTTTCATTTCATTCAAATGTATTCAGTGTGTTTGTGTGTGTGTGTAAATCTATTTAATAAAATGGGTATAACAATAATAAATGCACCACAGCACTGTAGAAACAACTGAGAAGCTGGCAGATCATTCGATCGAAAAATAAAAATAAAATACATATATTAAATTTTACTGTCAGGACACAATTCTGTCTCAATTAGAGATGGCAGATTTCTTAGTGTTTTCTTATGTGTGTGTGTGTGTGTCGCCTTCGATTTTAAACAACGGACTGAATTTATGAAAAATATAATAATAATAATACATGTTTCGTGTGATTCGGTGTCTTCAGGTTAATTGAAACTGTGTCGGGTTCGATCGGGTGTTTGTGTGGTGGATCTCTACTGCTGTCTGAAATCAGAGACATGGCGACAAATAACACCAAAAGCACCGATGGACAAGTTGTGACGGAACTCAACGAGATCACAACTAATGACAAACCCAAAGCAGAGGACGACAAACCAGAGAAAAAGAGTAAAGATATTCCAGCCAGAGAAACTTGGGGTGGGAAATTTGATTTTCTCCTGTCATGTGTGGGCTATGCCATCGGATTGGGTAACGTGTGGAGATTTCCTTATCTGTGCGGGAAAAACGGCGGAGGTAAGAGCAGCTTGAGCTTCTCCAGGAGTCTGAGATGTTGTGTCAGGATGTATGTGTGCTTTGTTTTGCTGTGCACAGCTCCACTGGGTGCTTTCATGTATTTCTGTGATTCCAGGGGCTTTCTTGATTCCTTATTTTTTGACGCTTATTTTTGCGGGAGTTCCTCTATTTTTTCTTGAATGCGCTCTTGGACAATACACATCCATTGGCGGCCTTGGGGTTTGGAAGCTAGCTCCAATGTTTAAAGGTATATGATTTCTGTTCAGCACCTTTCTTTATTTTCTGCCCCTATACTTAATGCTGGAAATAGGAGTTGGTTTCTAGAAGTATGCAAAGTTGGTGTTGTGTGAGACAAAGTAAATGCAAAATTGGTTGAGCAGATTTAAAGACATGGGTTATGTGTTGTAACTTTGTTATGACTGATATATGTTGTTCGGAAGATGCTAATGTATCCTCTTATCTTCAAAGTTTAAGAACAATTATGGCTTAAAGTAGTCTACAATGCTGCATAAAGGGCATTTTGACCAGGCTGATCACATGCTGCTTTGAAGGAATATATGTAAATTTTAACACAGTGTCATAATTACAGGTGTTGGTCTTGCGGCTGCTGTTCTCTCATTCTGGCTGAACATTTACTACATTGTCATCATTGCCTGGGCCCTGTACTACTTGTACAACTCCTTTACCACTGTAAGCATTCCTTGTCACATGCACTTGCATGCCATAAAAAAGTCATTTGGAGACTTGTTTAGGTAATTATTCTTGGGGTATTTTTTAAATAAATAATTATACAAAATTATAAAGCATTCTTGTGCTTTCTGTAGGAGCTTCCATGGAAAACTTGTAACAATCCATGGAACACAGACAGATGTTATACAAACTACAGCATAGTAGATACCACCAATCTCACCAGTGCTGTCATGGAGTTTTGGGAGTAAGATTTTGGGCAAATTGATGTGCATGACCTTCTTTGACCTTTATACTTGATAATACATAATACATGTGTCCAGTAAGTGTCTTCTTGTGAAGTGTAATTGTGTTGCATGATGTGGTTATACAGACGCAATGTGCATCAAATGACTGATGGCTTAGAAAAACCTGGTGAAATCCGTGTCCCACTTGCAATAACACTGGCCATTGCCTGGGTCCTTGTGTACTTCTGTATCTGGAAAGGTGTTAGCTGGACTGGAAAGGTGAGATGTCTTTGTTGTTCTGTCTTTAACGATTCAGTCTGGAATTTGAGTGAGTATGTAAAGCATAAATGGTTGCGATTAACTTTATTTTTAAGCAAAAATGCTCTGTAGTTTTTTTTTTTTTGTGTCCCATGAAAGCAATGTGCAATATTTCCTGCATAATTTTTTACCAGACATTCTCATGCTAAACAAATGCACGTGGGCAAATGTTTGATAGAGAAATCAAATTTTATTTATTTATTTTTATTTATTTATTTTTTTGCAGGTTGTTTACTTCTCTGCCACCTACCCATACTTCATGTTGTTCATTTTGTTTATCCGTGGAGTGTCCCTGCCTGGGGCTAAAGAGGGAATCATGTTTTATATCACTCCTGATTTTGAGAAGCTGAAGGAGTCTGAGGTGATTTTACATGTTTAATCATTTAAGCAGGATCAAATAAACCAAATCTAGCTGCTAAAAAGTAAAATTTTTCCATCTCAGGTTTGGCTGGATGCTGCAACACAGATTTTCTTCTCGTATGGTTTGGGTCTAGGCTCTCTTATTGCGCTGGGTAGCTACAACCCTTTCAATAACAATGTGTACAGGTACAGTATGAATGATACAGACATAATATTTTAAAAATAAAAATGTAATCACTTAGAAAACTCAACACTGTTTCGGTGTTTCAGGCCCCTAAAACTTTGGTTTTCACCCTGACAATTTTGAACAATTTGTTTGAACAAGCCAGGTCTCTAACTGTGACTGATTGTGATTACTGTACGTGCCCATTATCAGACTTGACATTTTAGCATATGAATAGCAAGAATTACCATACAATTTTATATGAAGTTTTGCTATATGACTTACATAATCCATCTTCTCCATAAATGCTAAAATGATAAGCAGCTTTCAGATCAGTAAGGAGTATGACATTTGAGAAAGAATCCTCTTTCCCCCTTTTATTGCAGGGATTCTATCATTGTGTGCTGTATAAATTCCTTCACTAGTATGTTTGCTGGATTTGTGATTTTCTCTATTGTGGGCTTCATGGCACATGTGACAAAGAGACCAATAGCTGATGTAGCTGCATCAGGTAATCAGTTCAATTAGAAGTTTTTCTATTTCACATTTTTATGTCAGTTGGATATTTCACTTAAGTGTTAATTTCAAATTATTATTATTTTTTTTTCATGGCTTACACAGGTCCTGGTTTGGCATTTTTAGCTTATCCAGAAGCTGTGACACAGTTGCCTATATCACCACTGTGGGCTATTCTCTTCTTCTCCATGCTGCTGATGCTGGGAATCGACAGTCAGGTGAGAGTATCACATATTCAAGCTCTGACCTAGAAACAGAAGAGAACGGGATCTGGTAGATACTTCAGATCTGCCAGCATCGGTCCCTGGTGTCCACACAAGTAAACATAAGGAACATTAAAAACACTTAACTGGCCAATAAAATCTTTTGATGACGATTTCTGCCTGTATGGCTATGTGCATTGATGATTTTAAACTGATGTTAGTGGCAATGTTCACATTTTCTGTAAAAACAATCTGGGATAGTATTGGTCAAGCCCCGTGAAACCAAAATATAGAATTTAATATAGAATACAGAATACTTCTTTTATGTCCTCTCCCTTAATGAATTGTGTTTGTGCAAAGTCATTTCAAACCAACTCTTGACTGGATGAGCCACATTCAGTGTTGTTATGGAATAACTGAAATACACACACACACACACACACACACACACACACACACACACACACACACACACACACACACACACACACACACATACGTACAGATTTATTGAATGTAACCTAATTGTTTGTTGTGATTAATTTGCTCAAGATATTTAACATTATGTATTTCTTATTGAAAATTGTTTTTCACAACGTGTAAAAACAACAAAATTGATTTTGTGTCATAATCTACAGTATTGGTTTATTTTCTTCAAGCAACCATCAGTTTACAGAATGTGTCAATGTTTCAAAAGAAAAAAAAAAAGCCATATCAAACAGAATTGTTGATGTTGTTTTCAGTTCTGCACAGTAGAGGGCTTCATCACCGCTCTTGTGGATGAATTCCCACGGCTACTCAGGAAAAGAAGAGAGATTTTCATTGCATGTGTTTGCATTGTATCCTATGCCATTGGGCTGTCCAATATCACACAGGTAAATCAATGAAGGAAGCAGATGATGAGATATTTGATCAGAGGTTGTAAATTAATATGATTGCAGGTTGCAGGGCGTTATATTGATTTTCTTGTTTTGTTTTAGGGTGGCCTCTATGTGTTTAAACTCTTTGACTATTACTCAGCCAGTGGAATGTGTCTGCTCTTCTTGGTGTTCTTTGAGTGTATCTCAATCTCCTGGTGCTATGGTGAGTCCTTTTTACATCCTCTTAAAATTTGTATTTTGCATTGTGCTCATACTTAGCATTGCATAGCATTATAAAAATGGACATAAATAATTTGGTTAGTCATAATTAGTCATACATATAAAATACATAAAATAGTCAAAAATAAACAACAGAAGTTTATCCAGTGGGGCAGGCCTGCAAAACACACACACACACACACACACACACACACACACACACACACACACACATATATATATATATATATACAATGAAGAACAATGAATTGTAATACTTCTACTTATAATTTGAGATGTTTTTACTAATCGCATGTGAATAATTTTGATTAGGGTTGTCAACTATCCAATATAATGCAACCAACCAATATGTATGGACCACACAGAAACTAAAACTAAAGTTAGTAACCACAGTCATAGTCATAAAATAAAAATTATGTTCCTATAGAAGACTGGTGTAGGTTGCAAATATGTGTTGAATATTATGTCAGTCATTGTTATGGCAAAGAAGATTAGCAGATCTACTTTGATCTTTGTATGCCTATAGTTTCTGTTTCTTCCTTGGTGATGCTACTATCATTTGAGACTGCTACATTACCCCTGCCTTTTTTTCTGCCAGTTTCTGGACTTAATTCTTGATGACTTGGTTGTGAATGTAGTGTTAGTTACTTCCTGCTTTCTTGTACTGTAGTGGAAACTGTACTGGCTGCTCATTGTGTGTCTGATAAGTGATGAATCCTTCACAATTTGGAATCTAGTTCAACTCTTTCTGTCCTTATTATGTGTTTAGCGTCTTTACAAACATTCTATCACACTTGTTTTAATTGAATTAAACTAATTTACATTTCACCTCCATGTCCTATGGGTGAGCTTGCATTTGCTTTGATGATTCAGAGTGGCACTTAATGTTACCACTTTCACATCCATCACAGCTATCTCAGTGCTTCTTTCAGAAAAAAAGAAAATTCCATCTCTGTGCATGTCTGTACAGTCTTTTCCCAAATGCATTAAAATATTTTCCTTGTCAATCATCCTTATTCAATTGTCACACAACAATGATTAAGAACTGAAGGTTTTGGCTATATTTTCCTTTTTTTTTTTTTACATGGTTCTGTTGCGAACATTTAACACATTCAGTTTTTTTTTTTTAATAAATGTTTATTTCAAGCTTTTATACGCATATGTTATACAGTCACTTAGGATTGATTTGGATTTAACTGAGTACCCTTGAATCCTTGGTACTGCTTCAGATAGAAAGTTGCAATATAGATTAATGTATTCCAGTCTATTCTGTCAATCCCATTGCTTTAACATAGTTGGAGTGAATTCATGCAGTCCCTTTCAAATTTAATCTTGCAGGTGTGAACAAATTTTATGATAACATCCAGGAAATGATTGGATACAAGCCTTGTCTATGGTGGAAACTCTGCTGGGTTTTCTTCACCCCTCTAGTTGTCGGTGTAAGTAGCCTACTTTTTTCTTTATCATGTGACATACAAAAGACAGACAGATAGACAGATAAATAGATAGATAGATAGATAGATAGATAGATAGATAGATAGATAGTTAGATAGATGTGCAAGGAGATAAAGAGAGGTATAACATGGGCTCTGAATCATTTATAGAGGTTTGATTGTGCTCGATGGAAGTCCAGTCAGAAGAGCATTGCAGTAGTCCAGCCTAGAAATGACAAGGGCCTGGATAAGAAGTTGTGCAGCATGCTCCATTAGAAATGGCCTGGACTTTCTGATGTTGTGCAATGCAAACCTGCAAAATCGAGCAATCTTTGCGATGTGGTCTTTGAAGGTCAGCTTGTCATCAAAGGTTACACCTAGATTTCTGCCTGAAATTGATGGGGAAATTGTAGAAGAGCCTAGCTTGATGGGGAAATCACTCTGTAGAGTTGGAGAGGCAGGAAAGACAAGAAGCTCAGTCTTTGCCAGTTTGAGCTGTAAGTGATATTCTTTCATCCATGCCGAGATGTCCACCAGGCAGCCTGAGATTTGTGCAGCTACCGTTGGATCATCTGGTTCAAATGAAAGATAGAGCGGTGTGTCATCAGCATAGCTGTGGTAGGAGAATCCATTTGCCTGTATGATGGGACCCAGTGATGTTGTGTACATGGAGAAGTAGGGGTCCAAAAAATTATTCCTGAGGAACTCCAGTGACAAGTTAATGTGCGTTGGATACTTCCCCTCCCCAAGCCCCTGAAAGACCTATCAGTAAGATATGATTCAAACTAGCGAAGTGGAAGCCCTGTGATGCCAAGTGATGAGAGGGCAGACAGAAGGATCTGATGATTGACAGTGTCAAAAGCAGAAGATAGATCCGGCAGAATAAGAACTGATGATTTTAAATCAGCTTTTGCAATCCGCAGGGCTTACATGACTAAGAGTAGTGTAGTCTCCGTTGAATTGCCACTCCTGAAACCTGATTGGTTAGCATCCAGTTTGTTGTTCTGTGAAAGAAATACTTCATGATACAAAAAAGTATCTGGAAACAGGTACAGGTATAACTTTTACATGGTGGAAAACTAAACAAAGGCTAGTCGAGTTGAGTCGAGTTGAGGTGAGTCAAGTCGAGTCGAGTCGAGGGGAGCTGGTACTATGCAGTGGAAAAGCGCCAATTGATATCTGCTTGAAAACAACTCTTTTGAGAGTTTTTGCTATGAATGGAAGGAGAGAGACAGGTCTGTAGCTATCTGTAAGAAAAGTGTTTAATTAAGGTTATTTGAGCAGTCAGGTTACCCAAGCCTGCTTGAATGCAGTGGGGAGGGTGCCTGTGAGGAGAGATGTGTTTATGATGTGTATGAGTACTGGTAAAAGTGTAGGAGAGATTGCTTGGAGGAAGTATGGGTCTAGAGAGCATGTTGTAGGATGGCTGGAGAGGCAAAGATTTGATATTTCTGCCTTTAGTGAGGGGAGAATAGGAAAAGATGGGAGTCCTAGCAGTGGGTGTGGTTGGTTTGAAGTCCTGTGTGTGTGGGGCTGAGAACTGACTACATATTGTTCTGGTTTTGTCTGTGAAGAATGTGGCGAAATCATCAGATGGTATAGAAGTGGTGGGAGGTGGTGGAGGGGGACAAAAGTGTCTGGGAGCAATGTTGTGGAAGTATGAAGATTATGGACTTCAGCAGAGAAAGATGAAAGCAAAGAGTGATACATCCTCAGGTCTGACGGAGCTTTTTATTTGCACCGAGCTCTCTCTGCTGCCCTAAGTTTGGTTCTGTGCTCACAAACATCGGATAACCAGGGGTTAGAAGGGGCAACCAATGCTGGCCTGGAGGAGAGAGAACAAATATTGTCTAGGCAAGAGGTTAAAGTTGAGCATAACGTGTCAGTTGCTGCATTCACATCCAGAGATGAGAAATGGGTAGGTGGGGGAAGAGAGGAGGATACTATGGAGGAAAGATGGGAGGGGGAAAGAGAGCCAGGGTCTAAAAGTTACCGGTATGGGGGGCGGGGGCACACAGGTAGCAAAATGTAGTTTAAATGTAATAAAGAAATGGTCAGAGATATGAATGTTTTAATCAGAGTATTGTCTGCAAAACAATTGTGTGTGTAAATTAAGTCAAGTTGGTTGCCTTATTTGTGCGTGCTTGTAGTGGTAAGTCATTTGAGATCAAATGAAGCAATGAGTGAATGGAAGTCTGTAGCATAAGGCTTGTCCAGATGAATGTTAAAGTCTCCAAAGACTAAAAGTGGACTGCCGTCCCCTGTCAATGGGGACAGCAGGCCATCCAGCTCCCATGGGAAGGTGACTAGAATTTTCCCAGGAGGGCAGTAAGTTACCACAACCTGGGTTGAGTATTTCCAATTGTTAGAAATAAGAAGACCAGTACCCCACCTGGCCAACCTGATGGGGGCTATGAGAGAAAGGGAAATTGTTAGAGAGAGCAGCTGGGGTTGCTGAGTCTTCTGGATGAATTCAGGTCTCAGTCAAGACCAAGATGCTGAGTGTGGAATTTAAGGGAAAAGCAGAAATTAAGTCTGCTTTGTTGACGGCTGACTGACAATTCCAGAGACCCACAGAGAAAGAAAGAAGTGCAGTAGATGATGTAGGGATAGGATGCAGGTTCGCAACATTGTGTTGCTGTCTGCATGTCACATTAGAGCATTTTCCAGAGACAACAGGAATGGTTTGTAAACACATGATAGAGGTGAAAAAGAGAGGACAGAAAAGGAAATTGATTAAAGGGAAGATAATAAATAGTAAAAGTGCGTTGCCTGTTTCGTTGCTTGGTGAAGCAGGTAAAGTCGCAGGTTTTTACACTCGTTGGTCTTCGCATAAGAAGGCTGAATGCTTCTGCTGATGCTTCTGCGTCAGCACACTTACTTCTGAGAAATATACTTAAATTGACATTTAAATATATTTGACTTTGTCAGTAGTATACTTAAAGTATGATGTAAAGTGTACTTAAAGAAAACTTACCAGTATATTGCAATATACAACTATTAAACTAGTAGTTTACTGAGACTTCAAAAGTGTACTGAAATACATTTAATTAGTAAGCTTTCATTAAACCTATAAGTTCACTTTTAGTGTAGTTGCAGTACTAACTAAAAACATAGACGTAAACTAGTTCTAGTGTACTCAAAGTTTACTACTGTTATAATAAAAGTATATTTAAAAGTATACTTTTACATTCTAGAAAATGGGCCAATTTAGTCTCAAATAGTACTGAAATAGTATACTTACAAGTATGCTACTAGTACACTGATATTTGTATACTTACTGTAGTACATAAAGTATACTTAATATATACTTGAACTTTACTTAAGTATACTTAATACAATAAACTTGAAGTATACATCTTTTTGTTAAGGGCAGCTCCACACATGGACATAGTTTCATTCTTCAGCTCAAGTCAGATAATGTTGATTCATTTCAGTTGAATAGCTCTGACAGTGTTGCAAATTTAGTGTTCAGTTCAAATTGTGTTCTCATCTGATAGGAAACTCTGGGCCCATTGCACTGATTTTGTTATGGGGCCCCCTTAATCTCAAACTACCAAATTTGATCCTAGTACACTTTTATTTATCCCATATACTATTTTTTTTTTTTTTTTTTTTGGAATTCCATTCCTTGACTATCATAAGACATACTTAGTAATGTTTCTATAGTATTTAAGTCTTCAGCAGTAAGAATCATAATAGAATATGGTGTAATTATGTGAAAACTTCAGTATTTGTAAACATAGCTTTTCTGCAGGGCGTGTTCCTCTTCAGCGCGGTGCAAATGGTTCCTCTTACAATGAACAACTATGTATTCCCTAAATGGGGGCAAGGAGTGGGCTGGCTCATGGCTCTGTCCTCTATGGTTCTCATACCTGGTTATATGGGCTACATGTTCCTCACCCTGAAGGGCACATATAAGGAGGTAACTGTTTTCATTTAGAGCTGAAATTAAATATAGTAACGAATGGTATAGATGGTGTTTCTGTGCTCACTGGAGCTGATTCTGGGCTCATTTCAGCGGATCAGGATAATGCTGCAGCCTCCAGCAGTCAAGCGTGCTCAGGAGAACGGGCCAGAGCAACTGCAGCTGCAGATACAGCAACAGCAGCCGGAGCAATCACCGCAGCAATCACAGCAACAAGCGCAACAGCCGGAACAATCACAGCAGCATCCACAATCACCTCAACAACCGCAGAAACCAGACCAAGCACCACTGCAACCACAACAACCACCGCAGCCGCAGGTGCAGGCAGATAGTTCTTCTTCAACTAACCCTGGCAATGATGCCAACGTTTAAAACCAGTAGAATTGGACCCCAGCAGAGGGCAATCAATGATTAACAACACAGAAGACTTCCATGTTTATACAGTAATAGAATCATCTACCTCCAGGGGTCATACATAATCAAGCTAAACACAAAAAAAGCTAAGTAAAAAAACAAAAACAAATATATATATATATATATATATATATATATATATATATATATATATATATATATATATATATAAATAAAACTCACACAAACAAACACGCTTTCATTCGAAAAACTTACACACACAAATTATGTAAGCTTTCCTAATGTGAAGCAAAGAGTGTCAATGTTAAATGACTTGTACTATGTATTATGTAAATTTATCTCTACTAAGGTTATACTGTGAGTTCGATTTAAGGACAGTGCATTGTTTGGCGATGCATAAGCTATTTATGTCAGGTATGTACCGTTTCTATGTTGCACTGGGGACAAAGAGAGAAACCATGAGTATCAATGAGAAACTGGGCAAGATTATGTTACATTCATTTGGAAGAACCAAGGTGTATCAGCCAAGCCCTGTGTCTGAATTTTTTTTTTGAGAGAGAGACTGTTACTATTTTATTTTTATTTTCTGAGAAAAAATAATAATAATAATAATTAAAAAAAATACTTGTATGTGATTAAAAAATTTTTAGAATTATTTTTTAGAATGCTTTGTACTTTAATGTTGAGACCAAGGACCAAAATCATAGACTTGAGCAAAAACGAATTTATGCCTGCCAGTGTGTTGTTTGTAAAGCACAGGGTACAAAAATACAGAAAATGAAAACACCACATAACACAGGGTGAACATTTTTGCTGATTATTATACAGATTATTAAAGAGTACTGTCAATTCAGTGTTCTGTTTACATGTCCCCTCAGGAATATTAAAAAGGAAAAGAAAAAATATCTCTGACCCTGAGTGCATATCAACTCCTTAAGCCTGTGATTAATGTCGTCGTGATTTGTATTACCATTAGTTATTTCATGTGCCAAAATGTTGAACAGGTGCACTGATAAAACAAAACAGAAATGAACACAAACTGTCCACTCCATAACAACGGTTTACACTACTTTATTGTGCCATACTTTTTTGAAAAAGTATACCAAAATATGTCTATGGTATAATAGTTATACCATATTTTAACTAAGTAGCACAAACTAAGATACATTAGGGTTTTTGGCCCTTTTCCCCCCAAAAGCCCAAAAGTTAAAAGTACAGAGACTTCTCCAATTCTAGGGCAATGATGTGGTGACAGTTTGTGTCAAAGGCAGCTACATGAGAAAAGCATTTGGTCATGCTAAACTTGTTTACTAAAAGGAGATACGTACCTACATACAATGTGAAATGGCTATGTCCTTTGAATTTTGTACAAAGTTATTTAACTGCAGTTTTATCTGAAACTTTATTGTAAAATTGTATTGTGTAAAACATGTAACCGTGAATATCTGTACTCCATTATGTTTTTGTCTAAATGTTGACATTTGAAAAACAATTGCTTTTTTCTGCAATAATATTTTGATCTCTGAAGCACATATCTAATTTTAATTATGAGTGAAGATGACTATAAAAAGGATTATAAACAAATAGAATTTATGTCTCGTAAGAAATACTATTGTTTTGCATATTTTTAACTGTTACACTGCCTAAGACTATAACATAGGATGTATTTAAATGGTGTCATACGAAAAAAAGCACGATTGTTATGTACAATGACTGAATAAACAGAAAATATTCGTAGTCTATAATCTGTGTGTTGATTTTCAGTCTTCACTAAAATAAATTTATTATAAGCCTGAATTTTAAAATGACAACCTTATTGTTTCCCTTAAAAAATGGTACAAATAAAGACATCAAATGCACTACAATAACCAACAAGCAGTAATTAGCTGGACTAAAACAATGAACATGATTAAATACACAGGTCCTAATGAATTGGCATGCCAAAGTCATAAACTTCAGTCCTGCACTGTACTGGAGGCCTCAGTCTCAGCGCACCATGGAGGAAACCTGTAACTAGGGGGTGTCTTCCCAAAGACTGACCATCGAGAGGGACACAGGGTAGGCCGCAATGGCTAGCATGTAAACCTTCAGCGTAGAGTGGGTCAACCCTGCAGAGAACCTGGCTTGCAGAAACTCCAGAACTGTAACAACTGGGCAGTTAGCTGGGTCAAGCTGATGGTCTCTGCACCATGAGGTGAATAGTTTCCACCTCAGGGCTCTCTGGTTTGGAGGCTGGTCTCAACAACCTCGGTTGAGAGACCAAATGCTGTGAGCTGTGCCCCCTCAGGGGTCACACCCACAGCTTCCACATCTCCAGGCGAGGGTGAATTATTGTGGCCTGCGCCTGTGAGAGTAGGTCTGTCCTGATCGGTATCTCCCACGAGGAGCGAGACCAGATCTGAGAACCATATTCGCTTCGGCCAGAACGGGGCTACTAACAACAGAGCAGAGCAATACAGGGAAATGCATACAGATGAAGCCTTGGCCAGGTCTGTACCATAGCATTCAGTCCCAGAGGAGCTGGATGAACTAGAGAGGACCAGAGGGGACATTGCGATGTCTCTCGATTCGCAAAGAGGTCGCAATAATTTCTCCATACCTCGGGGTGAAGCTTCCATTCCCCAGGCCTCGGCCCCTGCCTCAACAGTATGTCTGGACCCATATTTAACTTCCCAGGAATATACACTGCTCTGAATGAGAGCAGTTTGCCCTGGGACCACACAAGGATCTGGTGCACCAGCTTGTACAAGGAGTGCGAACGCAGACCTCCCTAGTGGTTAATATAAGAGATCACCGATTTGTTGTCGGTGCGCACCAGTACATGGTGACCCCTCAGGTCTGTGGAGGAAGTATTTTAGTGCTCGATAGATGGCTAGCATCTCTAGACAATTTATATGCCATGTCAGATGGCGACCGCTCCACAGACCACAGGAAGGGTGGCCACTCATGACTACACCCCAACCAGTGAGAGACGCATCCCACACTAGTGTTACATGGCGACAAGGAGCTCCCAGTGCTAGGCCCTGATTCAAGAACCAAGGTTTCTTCCAAATGTCTAAGGCATGGAGGCATCGCCACGTGACCTTGATAGTTCGAAATGGATTGCCCCTCGGGGGAAAATCCCTTGGTATTGAGCCACCACTATAGGGGTCTCATGTACAGCATGCCATCAGACCCAACAATCTCTGAAATTGTTTGACTGTGAGTGCCTGGCCTTCTTTGACTCTCTTGACTGATATGAGGACAGACTCGATATGAGCAGGGGACAGACGTGCCTGCATTGTGGTCGAATCCCACACTACACCTAGATAGGTGGTTCTCTGAACTGGAGAAAGTACATTTTCTGGCGTTCAGTCTCAAACCTTGCTCCCCCATGTGAGCGAGAATTAAATTTCGATGTCGAACCGCCATGTGCTCTGATTGACCTAGAATCAACCAATCTTTGATATAATTTTGTATGCGGGGTGAGAGTGCAAGGCTGAATGGAAGTACTCGATATCGGTACGCTTTGCCCCCAAAAGCGAACCTCAGAAACGTCCTGTGTTGTGTAAGGATGGAGACGTGGAAGTATGCATCTATGAGAACAGTCATGACAAATCAGTCCTCGGACCTAATTTGTGATACAACATGCTTTATAATGAGCATTTTTGAACTTCAGCCTCATAACTGAGCGATTTAACAGATGCAGATCTATGATCAGACGCAATCCCCCCACCCCATCCTTCTTTGGAACTCGTGAAATAACGGCTGTTAAGACCTGGATCCCTGTCTTGAGGAGGGACCACCTCAATGGCCTCCTCCCTAATAGGGTATTCACTTCTTGGTCCATAACCAGAGCCTGCTTGGGTTTGAGCAACTTCGGAATAACACCGTTGAATTTCGGTGGTAAGAGTCGAACTGAATGCGATAGTTTCATTGCCACATGCAGGACCCACTGAGATAAATTTGGCAGTCATTCACATGCTGCTAAATAATCTAATAAGGGAATCAGTCTCTCGAGAAGTAAACACAGTCTGGCTTGTTGATACAATTAATATCTAACTTCTCATAGTCAGATAAATACTGAATTTAATTCCTCAGAATTAAATGCAGCTAACCAATCAGACTAGTAAACAGGTATGGTAAGATTCACATCAAAACTGAAAATGATGTAATACACACATTGCCTCGATACTGTTTGTGAGCCACTGTGGCGAGTGGGGCGGGGCCGAGAGGCGTGGGAACGAGGAGTGAGGCCAGGTGTAGTGATTGGAGATGAGCTACACCTGCGCCCCACCGCCAGTATCGAGTCCCACGTAGGAGATGGAAGGATATAAAACTGGAGTGACGACCGTGAAGGACGAGAGAGGACCAGGCCTGGGACATTATTTTATGTGTTTGCTTTTTATTTGTGCGCGTCAGTCGCCGTGAGGTGCTGACGCGCTGTTTTGTTTATTTTTGAATTATTAAAGTATTTTGATTGTGCGCCGGTTCCCGCCTCCTTCTTCCCGATGAATAGGAAGTTTTTATCGTTACAGCCACTTAGTCACACAAACAGTATTAATCTCTTCGAAGAGAAATAGCCACAGCTGCTAGTTCAGAGAGGGGAAGGAACCGCTGCGCGTGCTTCCGAACATGAGAACGAACTCTAGATCTAGGGAACACGGGTGGAGATAGGAAAAGCCATCTTCAGCCCATCCCCAGATATGTGAGAAGTACAGTCAGCCCCCTTATTTTTCCCGAGAGCTGACTGCGCAAGCTGCACTCCTCATTAATGCTGCTCTTTATAAAGTTTTGGCATAATATGCTTGTGAAACTGATGCTTGTGCAACTGATGTCTGAGCTCATCGACGGTCTCTGTTTCAATGTCCTTGGAGAAAGAAAGGCGGTGTGTCACGGACGTTAATCGAGGGGAAGGACAGCAGCTTGGGCTTCCGAACCCAGAGATCGGGGAGATCTGGTGGGTGAGGTAGAAAATAGGGATGCGCCCGTCTCCATACCCTCCAGCAGATCTATCTGTGAACCCAGCAAATGCAGGCGCCGCTCCACCTCGGCGAAAGTGGGACCGACACCGCGAAAGTGTCGCGAAAGTAGCGAGGGCAGGCAGGAACACACAATCTGAAATGCGATCTGGATAATAGTGACAAACAACAATAAATAAGACTGACAAGACAGAATAACATGCACACTGAAAGACACGAAGCTGATGCCAGCTGTGCTGCATGTGCTTTTATACCTTCCTGGTCGCTTACGTCACCCCGCCCGTGACATCACACTCTTCCATAAAACAGATTACACATGATATTCAGAGTCGCTCATGCTAAACGCGTTCCCCATAGCATTTTCGACGCAGCTCGAGTTCCTGAAGAGGAACTACTGTTGAAAATGGACAAATTTAAGGATGGGGGAAAAAATATATATAAATAAGATGTTATGTTACACCTCAAATGACAAGGACATTTAAAGTAAATGTTTAAATTAATAAACAAATCCTCACAATTGTTTTCTTGAATGTGATTGTGGAACAGAGCACCGGCAACTCAATGCTACCTGAAGACATGACACGACCAAATATTACAAACCCCTGCTAACATTATAGCAACTTTTCTTTTACATCAGCTTTCCACTCCTTAACAATGCTCTCATTCTATCTATAAGACGTTGTAGTACGGCAGAGTCACATGGTAAAAACAAGTCATTAGTAAGGATGCTTGAAGAGAAGAAATGTAATGATATATATGTATATATATATATATATATATATATATATATATATATATATATATATATATATATATATATATATATATATATGGCGTTGGTGTCCTTGGCGCGGGCCATCCACTGTAGGGGTGCGTGGTTGGTTACCAGGGTGAACTTGCGGCCCAGGAGGTAGTACCGGAGCTCCAGGACTGCCCACCTGATGGCCAGGGCTTCCTTCTCCACGGCGGCATACTTCCTCTCGGAGGGGGACAGCTTCCTGCTGATGTAGATGATCGGATGCTCCTCACCTTCCTGAATTTGGGAGAGGACCGCTCCTAGTCCTGTGTCGGAGGCATCCGTCTGCAGCAGGAAGGGGCAGCTAAAGTCCGGGGAGCGGAGTACCGGCGAGGACGTGAGTGCTGCTTTCACCTGGGAGAAGGCTTCTTCCGCCTCCCTTCCTGGTCAGGTCTGTCAGGGGGGCGGCTAAAGAGGAGAAGTTGGGGATAAAACAACGGTAATAACCCGCCAACCCCAAGAAGGCTCATACCTGGGTCTTTGTGTCGTGTCTTGGGGCAGCGTGGATGGCCTCAACTTTCTTGTCTTGCGGCCAGATGAGTCCTCGGCCAACTTGGTAGCCCAGGTACTTGGCCTCAGAGAGGGCTAGGTGGCATTTTCGGCGGTTGGCGGTAAGTATATATATATATATATATATATCCCATGATATATATCCCATGTTCAATAGGAGGTGGACATAGAGAGAAACACCTTTTACAACAAGTAGAAATCCATTTATTTGGATTCATATGCTATGGGTGACTAAATCCCTAGGGGCTAATGATGTTTTTTTTTTTTTTTTTACCATTATTGTAATAATTTGCACTGTTGATGAAGTACAATTCTATATCTACACTGTTTATGTATATGTTTTATCCCCCTCACATTATTATTATTATTGACCCCCCCCCCTTTATTTGTCACATTATTATTATTATTATTATTATTATTATTATTATTATTATTATTATTGTTGTTGTTGTTCTTGTTGTTGTTGTTCATTTTCCCCCTTTTTCATTTCTGTCTCTTTTGGTCTATTTGTACCAAGAGGCTTGTCTTAGCCACACCTACATATTGACCAGCTGTCTTGATGATTCATTAATTACCATTAATTTAAGAATACCTGTTGGAGCAATTAATGAGTGTCCTGAAGAAGGCTATTTTGCAGAAACGCATTGATTTACTAAGTGTCTTAGTGCTTTGACAAGAGATAATAGAAAAAGAATAGAAAATGCTAGTGACAGATGCTCTCTTTTTTTTTTTTAACAAACCGGATTCCAAAAAAGTTGGGACACTGTACAAATTGTGAGTAAAAAAGGAATGGAATCATTTATAAATCTCATAAATTTATATTTCATTCACAGTAGAATATAGATAACACATCAAATGTTGAAAGTGAGACATTTTGAAATGTCATGCCAAATATTGGCTCATTTTGGATTTCATGAGAGCTACACATTCCAAAAACATGGGGACAGGTTGCAATAAGAGGACGGAAAAGTTAAATGTACATATAAGGAACATCTGGAGGACCAATTTGCAACTTATTAGGTCAAATGGAAACATGATTGGCTATAAAAAGAGCCTCTCTTTTGGCAGTGGCAGTGTCTCTCAGAAGCCAATATGGGCAGAGGATCACCAATTCCCCCAATGCTGCGGTGAAAAATATTAGAGCAATGTCAGGAAGGTGTTTCTCAGAGAAAAACTGCAAAGAGTTTGAAGTTATCATCATCTACAGTGCATAATATTACCCAAAGATTCAGAGAATCTGGAACAATCTCTGTGCGTAAGGGTCAAGGCTGGAAAACCTTACTGAATGCCATGATCTTTGGGCCCTTAGAAGGCACTGCATCACATACAGGAATGCTACTGTAATGGAAATCACAACATGGGCTCAGTAATACTTACAGAAAACATTGTTGGTGAACACAATCCACCATGCCATTCGCTGTTGCCCGCTAAAACTCTATAACTAACAATTAATATCTAAACATGATCCAGAAGCGCAGAAGTGCTAAAATTTGAATTTCTTTTTGGAAAATTGGGACACCATTTCATCCGGAATAAAGAAGACAAGGACATCCCAAGTTGTTATCAGTGCTCAGTTCAGAAGCCTGCATCTCTGATGGTATGAGGTTGCATGAGTGCATGTGGTATGGGCGGCTTACACATCTGGAAAGGCACCATCAATGCTGAAATGTATATCCAAGTTCTAGAAAAACAAATGCTCCCAGCCAGACGTTGTCTCTTTCAGGGAAGACCTTGCATTTTCCAACCTGACAACGCCAGGCCACCTACTGCATCAGTTACAACACCATGGCCAACCTGCAGTACAGCTCTTTCACCCATAGAAATAATTTGCCGCATCACAAAGAGGAAGATGCGACAAAGAAGACCTAAGACAGTTAGCAACTAGAAGCCTGTATTAGAAAAGAATGTGACAACATTCCTATTCCTAAACTTTAGCAACTTGTCTCAGTCCCCAGATATTATAAAAAGAAGAGGGGAAGCCAACACAGTGGTAAACATGGCCGTGTCCCAGCTGTGATGTGTTGATGCCATGAAATTTTAAATCAACTGATTTTTCCTGTAAAATGATAAATTTTCTCAGTTTAAACATTTGATATGTCATATATGCTGTATTCTGAATAAAATATAGAAATTTGAGACTTCAACATCATTGCATTCTGTTTTTATTCACAATTTTTAATTCAAAACTTTTTTGGAATCGTGTTTGTAAAAGGCGTTGCTAAAAATAACATTATGTTGTGTATTTGGTGTAATGCAATATGTTTATGTGGTTTAAGGTTCAAAATACACATTATTTTCCAAATAATTATTTGTATAATTACAATGACATTGATTGTGTATCGTGCTGCATCAACATAAAACCATGTCTGGAGAAATTGACAGAAAACAAGTGCCACTCTTTACTGCTCAAAACTTAATAATAATAATATATAAATAACTTATAATAATAATAATAATGTTAGCTGGTTAACTTAATTTATTAAATAGATACAGTCAAACAAAAATTTATTCAGACACCTTCAACATTTCACATTATCATTGTTTATTATCTATAGTTTAGAAGATGGTTATAAAATATGACAAGAACTCATAGTTTAACTGTGTCAGAACAAATTCATCTTGATAATGTTAAATAATTTTGATAGAAAGGTATGGAATAGATTACAGTCAAGCAAAAAAAAAAATTACTTTCTTCGTTCAAATTTTTTATTTTATTTAATTTTTTATTTATTGCTCTGTAGTTAATTTTCTGTAACTTAATAGCTTTAGAGCTGCTCCATTTCAGCGGCTAAGTACTGTAACGACATGCTATACTGTAATAATGCAGGGAACCACTCGTTATAAATAACCTGTGATATTTTTCACAAAAAGAAGTCAGTTTTTGTTTATTTTTATTTTTATTTTATCTGAAACATGCTGCGATTTATATTCCAAAGCCACTTACATAATGCAGAAACAAACGAGAGAGACAGTAGCTTAGTAAAGTACTGCCTAGCGCATTTACACACAGGCTGCTAGATTTACTTTTGCCAGAAAGCCATGTATGCTTAAGGTTGAAAATAAATGATGTTTATAGTGAATGCCCCTATAAATAATATATTTTTACAATTTAGCTTTAATCCAAATTTGTGTACTAAGTGAGTGAACATCAAAGATCTCTCTCTCTCTCTCTTTTCCCTCGCTGCCGTTAAATAACTTTTGAATCATTTTACTTACTTGTTTTTCACATATCCAACTGAACTACAAACTTTCCAGTGATGAAATGTATATTAACTCGAAACTCGACAAGCACAGCAAAACATGTCTGCCGTCTGCTACACAGGTGTTAATACTGAATGTTTCATATTATATTCATTGCATAGATATCATAGGTAGACAACCTTAATCTTTAATAACTCCATTCTGCTGTCTGTTGTTCTGTTGTTGGTGTTTCTTTGTCTGAATATGGCATTTATGCCATGCTGTTTGTTATCGGTGTTTAGTATTGGGGCATTTTGACGAGTACGAGTACAGGAACACTGTATCAGGCTGATAACGATACGGTATTGGTGCATCCCTAATTTTCAGAATATAAGACATTTGATTAATTATGAATTTGTTCACATCAAGTTAATGAGCTTGGTTACTGTCATTGTACGATGGAGGGAAACAAGAAGACAAATTCCACAAAATAGAGTTTAAATAAACAAACCAAAGGAAATGAAATGAGCATTACAATCAGGAGTGCAGGAGAACAAACACTGAATGACGTTAAGATTGATAAAGAAACACTGGGCAGACACAGGGTTAAGTAAAGAAGTAGAACTAATGAGGATAATTAATAAACACAGGTGGATCTAAAAGAACTCAAATGGGAACAGGAAAACCAAATATGGGCATTAAAACACATGGGAATCAAAACACACACAAAACATGAGACAGAATCTGACATTATTCCCCCCTCCCGATAAGATAAGATAAGATAAGATAAGATAAGATAACATAACATAACATAACATAACATAACATAACATAACATAACATAAAATAACAAAACATAACATAACATTGAGATTACGGCCTCACTACATACAAAGCCAATGAAAAGATGCGATCAGACTATGGATCGGACGCGTCCTTGCACGGGTCTAGAGACACGATGCCCCGCATTTGCCATGTATGCTCCATAATACTAATCTTGTTGATCATTATAAAAGCATACGTTTTCTGTAAAGATACAAATCAAACAACTGTCACAGTGTCTGGGTTGTGTTCCCTGGGTTTCCACTAGATGTCCTCCTTTCCCACGGTGTCTGTCACTTTAACTGTCTGTTCCCTTATTTGGTCACCTTCCTCCTTGTTTGGGTTAATTGATTATTCCCCACCTGTCTCCAGTTCCCTCATTACCTTCTGTGTATTTATACCCGGTCTGTCTGAGTATGTGTTACGGAGTCCTTGTCTTATGTTATCCGTAGTCTTGATCCTGCCTTGTGTTTTGTCTGTTCTTGTTATTGGATACTCTGGTTTTGACCCTGCCTGGACTGTTTACTCTTTTGGATTACCCCTCAATAAATATCTTACCGCACTTGGATCTCTCTGTGTTTCCTGTATCACCGAACGTGACAGATGGACTCCGTCAACACGAGATCCAGCGGTATGTCGAGTGATGTTTCTTCCCCAGCCACCGAGCGGGAGAGAAGCAATCGGTTTGAGGGAACCCGCCTGGTCGAGGAGGGAGTGGGTGAGAGGAGGCTCAGCATCGCTCTCCACCATTGCCCCCCTTCGACTCAGGGCTCATGTGGGAGGGACCAGAGTTGCCGTCTCTCCATGGCGGATGGAGAAAGCCAGTGCCACGACCCATGATGGCCGCAGGTCCAGTGCCACTGCACAAGATGGCCGCCAGCCCAGCGCCACGAGGCAACATGGCAGCCAGCCCCGTGCCACAGCACAAGATGGCCGCCAACCCAGCGCCGCTGCGGTGCATGGCCACCAACCCCACACCACGAGGCAAGATGGAAGGCAGCCTCACACCACAGTACAAGATGGCCGCCAGCTCAGCGCCACGAGGCAACATAGCTGCCAACCCAGCACCACGAAGCAAGATGGCCACCTGCCCAGTGCCACAACACAAGATGGCCCCTCCAGAGAACCCTCCAGAGTCAAGTCAGGTTCCAGTGGACTCTCCAGAGTCGAGTCAGGTTCCAGTTGACCCTCCAGAGTCGAGTCAGGTTCCAGTTGACCCTCCAGAGTCGAGTCAGGTTCCAGTGAACTCTCCGGAGTCGAGTCAGGTTCCAGTGAACTCTCCAGAGTCGAGTCAGGTTCCAGTGAACTCTCCAGAGTCGAGTCAGGTTCCAGTGAACTCTCCAGAGTCGAGTCAGGTTCCAGTGAACTCCCCAGAGTCAAGTCAGGTTCCTGTTGACCCCCCAGAGTCGAGTCAGGTTCCAGTGAACTCTCCAGAGTCGAGTCAGGTGTTTCGTGGACCCTCCAGAGTCAGGGCTAGTCACCGATGACCTTCCAGAGTCAGGGCTAGTCACCGATGACCTTCCAGAGTCAGGACTAGTCACCGATGACCTTCCAGAATCAGGGCTAGTCACCGATGACCTTCCAAAGTCGGGGCTAGTCACTGCTGACCTTCCAGAGCCAGGGCTAGGTACCATGGACTTTCCAGAGACAAGGCTGGTCACCGTTGACCTTTCAGAGTCAAGTCAAGTCACTGGTGATCTTCAAGGATTGTGTCAAGTCACTGGTGATCTTCATGAACAAAGGCAAGTCACCATTGATCTTCATGAGCAAATACAAGTCACCAATGATCTTCATGTACAAGTGCAAGTCACCGATGGTCTTCATGAACAAATGCCAGTCACCAATGATCTTCGCGAGCAGAGTCAGGCCAGCACCGATCTTCTGGAGTCCAGTAAAGACACCAGGGGATTACCAGAGTTTCGTCATCCTGTTGGTCCGGCCGCACGGAGGTCTGCTCCACCTTAGGGGGCTCTCGTCCTGACCACATGGCTGTGGTGGTCTTCTGCTCCACCCTGGGGGACTCCGGCCTCAACCACAAGGATGTGGTGGTCTTCTGCTCCACCCTGGGGGGCTTCCGCCCTGACCACACGGTTGTGGTGGTCTTCAGCTCCGCCCTGGAGGGCTCTGGCTTCGACCACAAGGATGTGGTGGTCTTCTGCTCCACCCTGGGGGGCTCTCGCTCTGACTACATGGTTGTGGTGGTCTTCTGCCCTGCCCTGGAGGACTCTGGCCTCGACCACAAGGATGTGGTGGTCTTATGCTTCGCCCTGGGGGGCTTCATGTTGTTTTTTGCCTTTTGTTTTTGTATTCACTCCTGTCCCTGTTCTTCTCTGTTAGTCTGGCCCTCCGTCACTCCCCCTGAACCTCCTCCGGTCCTCCTCCCTCCTGGTCTCCCTGTTTTGTGTTCACACTTCTGGTGTCTGTTCCCTATGTTTTTCTTTTCTGGCCCTCCGTCCCTCCCCCTGAGCCTCCACCTGTCCGTCTCCTTTCTGGTCTCTGTTTAGTGTCTGTCGTGGAGCGTCTGGGAGCCACTCCGTAGAGGGGGGGGGGGGGGGTACTGTCACAGTGTCTGGATTGCTGTTGTGTGTGTGTCTGTGGGCGTGGTCACTGATCAGCGATGATCAGCAGCGCCAGCTGGTTTCAATTGTCTGTTCCCTATATAAGTTCAGTAACTTGTGTTTCATGTTGTCAGATCGTTGTTTCTCCCCGGTGTGCTCCCGTACCTGTTTCTGTGTCCTTAGTTCCTGCCTGAGTCTTCCTGTTATCGTCGTTTGTTCCTGGATCTTCACTCAACACTAGATTACCGAGCACCGTCAGGAGGATTATTCACACACTGGGATTCAAGGGATCATCACTGGACCGAGCACCACCATCTGTTGTCCACCGAAGTCCCTGCGTCACCATTCCATCAGCCTTGTGTCCGCACGCCTGTGTTTCCTGTGATTCTTCGTATATATTTTACTCTTGTGCTGTTTGTCGATAAATACGCCTTGCGATTACATCCTGTCTCTGTCATACGTAACACCACCTGTCTCCAGTTCCCTCATTACCTTCTGTGTATTTATACCCGGTCTGTCTGAGTAGGTGTCACGGAGTTCTTGTCTTATGTTATCCGTAGTCTTGATCCTGCCTTGTGTTTTGTCTGTTCTTGTTATTGGATACTCTGGTTTTGACCCTGCCTTGACTGTTTACTCTTTTGGATTACCCCTCAATAAATATCTTACCGCACTTGGATCTCTCCGTGTTTCCTGTATCACCGAACGTGACAACAACTCACCTGTCGAGTAAAACACAAGCAAGATCGGCATCTCTTTCTAGTTGAAGTTTTTCGTGAAGCTCTCTTCATCTAGAAAATGCTCTTTCTCTCCTCTTGTCCCAAACTCTTCTTGGTTCGTATGATTGGCCCATACGCTTATGTTTACGGGAGCTGTCATTGTCGACAGAACCTGCAGCAGACAGTAAACAGTAATTGTGTTCCATAAATAAGTAACACAACCCACCATAAAATGTGCAAGAAGTAAATAAGGAACTGCTTGAAACAAGCTAACGTTAGTGGTTTGTGGACGCTAGACACTACTTCCACATTTGTCCACAACACTGTTGTCATGTGGTTTTTATGTCAATAAAGGCATAAACATTAGAGATATTGTTAGTAATCAGCAGGACAAAATACATAATACTAGCCTAGAGGTTATTGGATATTTTACTGCAAATATCTTACAAATCGTACCTTTAATGAGGATAATTAATAAACACAGGTGGATCTAATAGAACTCAAATGGGTTGCAGGTTGTAAAGACACATAAAATTTAAAATGTATTGTAAAACAAAGCCAGTAATTTTATAAAGACGGTTAAAACACTCACACAAAACGCCATCGGGGCAACTCTGAAACATTGCAAAAACTTAAACTGAATAACATAAAATGCAATGAAAAAAATAAATGCAAAAAACACCCCAATGAACATATTGATAAGATACAAAACTCTATAAATTATAATCAGATTTGATGATGTGCCACACCGGGACTTCTACAAATAGAGTTAACAGGTTGTCACTGTAGCATTCACACAAATAGTCTTTTCTGTAAAAATTAAACACTTTTTTTTACAGTGTGAACATAAAACATTTCACACTCAAATTGCACGCTCACACAATTTTTTTAAGTATTAAAATCATTTAGGGCAAACCCTTGAAATATGTATATTGCAATGTGTACTGTACTTTACATGAAAAGATCTGATAATCCTACAGAAGAAGCATCAAAAGCTAAGATTAAAAGTAGACACCATTAGTCATGCTTGAATACAGTCTAGCAATTATTTAAACAATCCCATTTCACATCCTTATGCAAAAGCTCTGTTACTGACTGTATAACAGTGGAAAGAATGTGAAATTATTTATTGCATTAATTATACAGACTTAAGAAAGCCCTGATTTCCTTGAGCCTTTTGAAAACATTTTGTTCAGCCCATCCTTATTAAACATGCCTGAACCAGCTATTCCAGGTCTTCAGGTCAGGATCACTAGTAATTCTGCAGCCACTTTAGAACTTCTAAGGTTCTAATTTTCTGTTTAGTGTGTCTTCCTGCAATCATTAAACACATTTAACCATCCATACCCAGTAGGATTTGATCCAAGTTTCAACATATAAAATGCTGAATTATGACTTCCTCGTTTTTAAATACATTTCTAGCCTTGAAGAACTGTGGTTTTGGTGTTGCGCAGTCAAACCACAATTTAATTCATTCAAATTGCACACACACTCACTCAAAAACAGTGCACAAGCGTATCATTTGGACAGAAAATAATCACATTAAATTCCACATTAAGAAGGGGCATAAATGCCTTGAGTTTAGTCTATTACTAATGTCAAATAATCTGCTTGGAGCAAAGGTATTTGAAAATGTAAATAGAGGACACAGTTTATTATGTAGCATATCCTTGGTGTGGTGGAGATACTATTTTTAAAGTGAAGAATTGCCTTCAGTGAGACCAGAGGAGGGGGCACAGCAAGACAAACTACTGGTCCATGATGAGATACCAGAAGCTCATCCTCCCAATCATTAACTAAATGTACCAAGACAAAGATTATTAAGCATTTATTACTATTAACTTTTGTCTTTTTTTAATCAGCATGTATTACAATGATTAATCTGAGATTAATAGATAAACTACTGGGTGACATATTATCTTGCTTTGTTATTTTTTTTATTTAATATTATGTAGTTTTTTTTTTTTTTTTTTTTTTGCGGGGGGGGGGGGGGGGGTAGTCAAATTTGACTAAAACATTCGCATTAATTGCAATATCTTGTTTCTAATAGCAATATATTAATTAGTGCACTGTTTGCAGTGACCTTTTGAGTGCTAATGCTTGACTCTCATAGTGTCACAGCTTATAATGTTTCCATGTAATGCCACAGGCCCAGGAAGTAGCTGCAGAAAGGACACAGACTGTATATGAAGAGGAAATCTGCAGAATGATGATGTGCAGATGAAATGTGTAAAGAAATGAACAACTCTGTTTTTAGGGAAAAGCAAGCTTCAAAATTATTTTGAAATGTATTTATGAAATGTTCTTCCTAGACACTCTTAATACATGCAGAATCATTATTGTAGAAATTAGTAATGCTTGGACAAATGAATCATGTACCAAATAGAGCATGGAAAGATAACCTTTTTAAAGAGAAAAAATTTTTTATGAGTTTTTCCAAGCATATATGACTCACTTTATTTCAGGGAACACAAAGATGTTTGGAGGAATGTTTGAGCTGCTCTCTTCCGTACAGTGAAAATGTAATGGGACTAAATGCTTTCAAGCTCTAAAAAGAACAAAAAAGCTTAAAAAAAGTAGCCTATTATAAATGTATTAAGCCTCATGATCTTTGTACAGAAGTGTTTGTGTGTGTCATTAATTATTGACTAATGATCTTGCTTGACTGCAAGGGTTTTGGTTTGAAAATTGGAGGGTTTGAAGTGGGAACTGTTTTAGTGGAGTCCTGGGTCATGATCCCTCATGAGGTTTATTTATTTGTTTGTTTGCTTATATGTTTATTTTTGTAAAATTATCTTTTGTGTTATCATCCACACATGCAAAGTTGGTTAATAACATAACAACAATAAAGTAATAGCTTAATTAACAATTATTTGTTGTAATTGAGGCAACCTTAAAGTAAGAAAAGTGTTTCTCTGCACATATGTGTTAGTATTTGTCTGTATAGGGAGGTGCTTAGGCAGTCCCAGGATAAACGTTCAACTGCCAATGTCCAGTGTATCAGATACAAATCTTTGGAAAGACGTATTGCATCTTACAAAAATAGTCGTCAGAAGATATGCGTCAAGTCTATGTCTATATGTGGGAACTGTCTAAGTTTATCTAGGTTTTGGAAACAATCAGAATTTTGAGACATATACATTGAAGCAATTAGCATCCTCTGTCAGGGTATAATTATTTTGAATTGTACGAACTCCATCGCGAGTGTTGAAACTGGCTTCTGCTGATGAAACTGCAAACTATTTTCTTCAGTACAGTTTTCTTTAGTAAATCTCTGACTCCTGGTCTTCACTCAACACCTGGTCCTTGGGTTTTAACTATGTATTACCCTGTACGTATATTCTCCTTCCATTTAATGTTGGAGAATGCAGGCAATCGTTCTTTGGTGACATCCCTGATCAATCAACAAACCAAGTTAGGAAATAATTGGTAACACTTTAGTCTAGGGTCCAATTCACACTGATAACTAGTTGCTTATTAGCATGTGTATTATTAACATATTGGCTGTTTATTAGTGCATATAAAGTATATATAATGCATGACATCCATAATCCTACCCAATTCCCTAAACTTAACAACTACCTTATAAACTATGAGTAACCATCAATTAAGGAGTTAATTGAGGCAATAGTTATATTTAATGGTTAGTTAATAGTGTGAATTGGTCCCTAAAATAAAGTGTGACCATAATTTTATATTTCTGTATACAAAACACATTCTCGAAAGGCACTGAGAGCCGAGGCAAAAGTGCATTTATGGTCTGGAGAGCCAGAGAAGCCAGAAAGGGCATTTGTGTAAAGGTATAGGAAATACAGAGAGAATGTAAGACGCTAGGTGGGGGCTTAATTTATTAAAAATAATCCCAGATGTAACTGAGTGATGATTTAATCAGATTCTTTGTGCATAGAAAGTTAAAATGACAAAGAATGATATCATAAAATCTGTTATAGTTGTTGAAAGCCCTGACAAGGCATATTTGCCAGGGTGCGTGCTAGGCAGAGGACTTAGAAGCACACAAAACACAAAATAACATAAACAATAATAAAATGCTCTGGCGCACACAGAGATCTCTGAGCTGGCAGGCACATTAGGGAAGTCGTGTCCTAATTGTTAGAGAGTTGGACTCCCAATTGAAAGGTTGTGAGTTCGAGTCCCGGGCCGGTAGGAATTGTGGGTGGGGGGAGTGCATGTACAGTTCTCTCTCCACCTTCAATACCACGACTTAGGTGTCCTTGAGCAAGGCATCGAACCCCCAACTGCTCCCCGGGCGCCACAGCATAAATGGCTGCCCACTGCTCTGGGTGTGTGTTCACAGTGTGTGTGTGTGTGTGCACTTCGGATCGGTTAAATGTCTGCAAGATGTTTGTTGAATATCGCTTCAACTGGAAATCATCTGCTGTGTACAAACATTTGATAGACGTCTTTAAGATGTCAGGAAATGTTGTTTAGACGTATTGCAGATAAGCAAACAATCATGTCTTGCAGATGTCAAATAGACATCTCTGTGATATACGTGTGCTATCAGGGATATTTGTAGTTTGCACCACATTCAACAGATAAAGACTTAAGTTTGCACACAAAGAAACACCTAACTCATGTCTGGAGCAGGAGTAAACCTCACTCCACATTGTTTCTTCTACTCTTTTGTCTGGCTTGAGTCTCTGCAGCACACACTCTGATGAGCACCACCAGCAGTGGCATTTCTACATTGAATAACACCCTGGGCGAGACCCTCTTCAAACCCCCCATCCTCCCCACCCCCTCAAACCGCAAAATTCTGCACAAAAAGTAATATTTTATTATAAGAACTTAAGTGAAAGAGAAAATGATATTTCTCAGTTGCACAAATCCTTCTTAAGAACATTTGAAAAACATACTATTGCAATTACAACAGGAAACTTTTCAGGGTGCACAATCCCCACCAATTAACATTAGCCCTTCATTCATGACATGGATACTGTAATAATTATTGAGAGAGAACATAGTTGCATACCTTTATCTTTTGCTTGTTTCTCCTCTTCTTCTTTTGCCTTTTTTTCTATAGTGGGCACCTGATGGCTCTGACTTTTTCCAGTCCATTTCTGTGTTTATTTGGCACTCTACAATCAACAGATTTCCCATCCCCCCAACACTTTTACTCACGACCAGAAGACTAAACCAATTCACCTTGGTGACCACATAATAATTTTGCATTACCTATTTTTATTTGCCATTTCACACAATTCAGAAAAAACTACAGGAACTATAGGCCTGTATTTATAATATTATGAATGAAATGTGCATTATTTGGAAGAAAGTCGAGATGTGACTGACTTTAGCCCACTAATTCCATTAGAGTATTGCTCTATACAGTGGACCCCCCCACCCCACCTCTGTCCGTTCCATTTGAGAGAGATCCAGAGGAGAACTGTCCCCTTTCCCCTTCTCACACACAGCTTCTGTGTGCATGGCACCTTCTCAACAAGCAGTGGTGCCAATTTGCCATTTCCCCACCCAGTGAAATGATAGATAATAGAAAAACCACTCTGCGGTGGTGGTGTAGAGGATTATTATTATTATTTCTTAAATACTTGTGCCGTCCCCCATTTATCATGAAAAAATGCTGACCTGGGTGGCTGCCCTGGTCACCCGTGCCAAAAACCGCTACTGACCACTAGTGGAGAATTTATAGATACTGACCACTAGTGGAGAATTTGCAACTGCCAAGCAAGAAGAGTGTGTGTGTGTGTGTGTGTGTGTGTGAGAGAGAGAGAGAGAGAGAGAGAGAGAGAGAGAGAGAGAGCAACACACACATAAACATAATCAAACCTAAAGGGGCTGGAAAACTCCTCATCAATGAATATGAATATAATAAATCAAACTGTAGGATATAACAATGTATTCATTCATCCATTCATTCATCCATTCATCCATTTATTAATTAATTCCATGTTTACATTCTGAATCCCAGATTCTCAATCTCTATGCATTTCAGAAGTTTGCATGTATATATTATCCTTAAATTTAAGAGAAGGTAAACATATTTTGCTCACTGTTTATAATGGAAGCTCAAGTCCAAGACATGAGGGTGAAACTGAGATGGATGAGGGATACTGAAGTCATTGAAGAAGACAAAATGGAGATTATATATTTAATTTCACATCTACTTAATCTAACAATATATTTCAAGAGCCCATATCTATTTGTGGACATGGCTGTAACCATGTACTGATCATTGGGAGGGACCAGTAATTAGAAATGGCCAAACTTGTCCCCCTCAGTGTCTATGGTGGTTACAGCCCATTGTGCATAATAAATATATAACAGGTTTTAAATCAAATTAACAATAAGAGAAGAACTAATAAATATAGTTGAATAAAATATTCAAGATGTGTATAGCTTTCATCCGTGAGGAGAGACTGCTGTTTTTTTCCCTGACTCAGATGAATGCTGACGTCAGATGGGATGAAGTATGGTTGGTCCGAGCACCATCATCCCCCCATCAAGGAGTGCAGACGTAAAACACTCTGACAGACAGGAAGAGAATGCATCTCACTACATCACAGCTCTGATTCACTGTGCCTCCGGTGATGACCTGTCCTAAACTTCCTTCTAATATATGCATATCATCACTCACACACACACACACACACGCACGCACGCATGCACACACACACACACACACACAAACACACACACACACACTCTGTGTGTGGTTGGTTTGTGAGGATGCTTGTATCTTTCGAAGTGAAGTGTGTATGTGAGTGTGTGTAAATTATGTGGAACAGCTGTGCAAGTGTGTATGTACATGAAATTTGACACAATCCAGTGACTATTGTGACACATCTTCCTAATGATTTGTAAGATAACATAACTATTTAAAGGAATAGTTGGGGACACATAATTTCCAGCAATTTCGTTAACTTGATTATACAGATACTATTTAAACTGAACTGAGCTGTGTAATGACATCACTTAATTTAATGATGAACTGCCTTTTTGCATTATTGACACGTTTCCTACAAACCCGATCCAAAACAGTTTTTTACAAAAAAAAGTTGGGACATTGTAAAAATTGTGAGTAAAAAAAAGGAATGTAATAATACAAATCTCATAAACTTATATTTTATTCACAATAGAATATAGTTAACATATCAAATGTTGAAAGTGAGACATTTTGAAATGTCATGCCAAATATTGGCTTATTTTGGATTTCATGAAAGCTACACATTCCCAAAAAGTTGGGAACGGTAGCAATAAGAGGCCAGAAAAGTTAAATGTACATATAAGGAACAGCTGGATGACCAGTTTACAACTTATGTCAATTGGCCTCTCAGAGTGGCAGTGTCACTCAGAAGTCAAGATGGCTAGAGGATCACCAATTCCCCCAATGGTGCGGCAAAAAATAAAGGACCAATATCAGAAAGGAGTTTCTCTGAGAAAAATTGCAAAGTGTTTGAAGTTATCATCATCTACAGTGCATAATATGATCCAAAGATTCAGAGAATCAGGAACAATCTCTGTGCCTAAGGGTCAATGCCGGAAAACTGTACTGGATGCCCATGGTCTTCAGGCCCTTAGACGGCACTGCATCACATACAGGAACGATACTGTAATGGAAATCACAAAATGGAATACTTCCAGAAAACATTGGTCGGTGAACACAATACACCGGGCCATTCGCTGTTGCCGACTAAAATGCTATAGATAGCCATATCTAAACATTATCCAGAAGCACAGGCATTTTCTCTAGGCCAAGGTTCATTTAAAATGGACTGTGGCAAAATGGAAAACTGTGGTCAGTCGATTTAAAATTTTAAGTTCTTTTTGGAAAACTGGGATGATAATAATTAGGGGTTATGCTAGTACCATAAAATATTTTATACTCATATAATATTTTAATAGTGTTTTTGTCTAGCCCCAATAGTTAAAATAACTACATACAACTTGATTAACTCAGTGTTTTGTCTTGTTTTCTCATCAGACTAGTGTGTGATCGTCATTGCTAGGAAAATGTTTGGTTTAAATTGTGTGGGTCTTACCCTGGTTAATACGTGCTGAAAGTGGCGCTTGGTTTTGCGTTTGCCTATCGCGGGACTGCCTGGTTTCGATCTGCTAAATAGTGTAGCAGAAATGAGTCGAATCAGACAAATCAAAGAGTCTATCAGAGCTGTGTGCATTGAAACATGAGCTGAATTCCTCAGGAAGTCATAAATCAGTTCTAGTGCCACAAGAACCAAGCAAGATAACCAACCAACCAACTTGTTCACACAACAGCTTTCAACATTAACACCAATAGAACAATTATTAACAATTTTAATTCAAAGAAGAGATTGTCAAATTTATTGTTCGTGATTGAAATGCAACGCTGGACATCACATGTAAACCCAGGAGATCAAGTTAAATACTTGCATTGACTTCCCCCCACCCAGAAGAACCAGACTGAAATTCCTAAGGGGGAAGGGCTTTAAACCTTTGTCTTCACAGAAAAGTCCTTTGCCAGAGAATGGCAAAGAAACCCTTTTTATACATTATATATGGACCAGAATGAACTCAAAAAAGACTTATGAATGAATCATTCCATTGCTTAACTCCATATTCATTTACGTGTAACCCACACATTTGACTATCATGTATAATCACTTATTGTGTATGTCTTTTGATAACTATAGGATACATAGTCATGTCTAGTATTGAAATAATCGCATTTTCTTGCTTGATATTGTCCTGACAATCATTTATTTGTAAAATATATCATAATCATGTTATAGGAATCATGTCCAAAATTAGACCCTGTGAGGCAAGAACCACATGCTTGGTAAGATAAACAAATGATTTATGATACCCACCCCAAGAACATATCTGATTGGTCAAGGCAACATTTGAGGGGTGGCCAACAAGAAAGTTTAAATACTTTGGATACGATTAAATTTTGGGCTTTTTAGTTCTAGTCTAGCTGCTGCTATTAGCCATGTCGGCTTTTAGTCTAGCATTGCTTGTGCTATTAGCCATGTCGGCTTTTAGTCTGCTTTTAGTTCCAGCCTTGCTCGTGCTATCCGCCATGCCTGCTTTTAGCTTGTAGCTTTGCTACCTAGCTTTAGCTTGTAGCATCTAGCCATGCGGTTAGTCATCATTGTTCTTTGAGCGCGGTTCCAGCGTGCCTGCCTGCCGCTACTATGCCACAATGAAAAGGAACACAACCTAGTCTCGTCAAACTTTATTTCTTTTCTTTTCCATTTGAGAGTTTCGTGTTCTGAGTTAAGTTTTGTAACGTCGAGTCTCCGACGCCTGACCTCGGATGCCCGTTCAACTTCGACCAGCGCACACGACTCTGCACTTTGAGCCAACGCCCAACAACCACGGGCTTCCCAAGACGTCACTTCACTACTGAACTTCCAGCCAATCAGCGACACCGGGATACCCCTTTCAACGGGAGTCCCTTTCACAGGAAACTAAGGCAACGTATCCCCAGATATTTGTTGTGCTGGTGTATCTAATATAATTTTAGTCACATTGAGGAACTCAATGCAAGGGTTAATTACGTGATTGATGGTTGTTCATGTCTATGCAATTTAACGTATTGCTGTTAACTTGGGATTCCATATTTCCATTCTCTTAAACTCATCTTTCCCTAACTTTCGACCTTCCTGCAACTTGTGTGAATGTGTGTGTGCGTGCGTTTATGTGTTAGATTAGTTTATATGTCTTAGATTTATCTAATAAAGCCTTATTCATATTGAAAAGAGAAGTATCTTGTGTTTTGTGCTTACAAGTTAATGTCTTAAACTGCCGATCTTGTTACTGTGCTAATTGATAGTGTTTTCACTATAGTTTGGATATTAGTATCCAGCGCAGATTTGATGTTAAACGGCTCGTTCACTGAACCGCAGGCGCGTCTCCGTGAACAGCCGTGAAACAGTGATTCTGTTCAAATTCCCTTTAAAATCTTAAATGATTCCCTTTGAGCTAAATTGACCTGTTTCCCTCTTGTTTTCTCATCAGACTAGTGTGTGATCGTCATTGCTAGGAAAATGTTTGGTTTAAATTGTGTGGGTCTTACCCTGGTTAATACGTGCTGAAAGTGGCGCTTGGTTTTGCGTTTGCCTATCGCGGGACTGCCTGGTTTCGATCTGCTAAATAGTAAGGCATGGCCAAAGCCAGTGAAAGTACTTAATTAGCTGTTTGGAAAGCACTTGTCAGAAGAAACAGTCGAGCAACATAGAAGGACAGCAGCTTGTGAGTGTTTTGTCTTGTTTTCTCATCAGACTAGTGTGTGATCGTCATTGCTAGGAAAGTTTTTGGTTTAAATTGTGTGTGTCTTACCCTGGTTAATACGTGCTGAAAGTGGCGCTTGGTTTTGCGTTTGCTTATCGCGGGACTGCCTGGTTTTGATCTGCTAGATAGTGAGGCGTGGCCAAAGCCAGTGAAAGTACTTAATTAGCTGTTTGGAAAGCACTTGTCAGAAGAAACAGTCGAACAACATAGAAGGACAGCAGCTTGTGAGTGTTTTGTCTTGTTTTCTCATCAGACTAGTGTGTGATCGTCATTGCTAGGAAAGTTTTTGGTTTAAATTGTGTGTGTCTTACCCTGGTTAATACATGCTGAAAGTGGCGCTTGGTTTCGATCTGCTAAATAGTGAGGCGTGTCCAGCTGACTTCAATCACAGGTAATCAGGCTAATACAAAGCGCTAGGTTTCACCGCGGCAGCGGTCGCGGCAACCCTCGTGTGAACCCTCCTCGTGTGAAGACCGACGAGTGTAAAGACAATCGACTCTACCTGCGCGATTCCACCAAGTGAGGACACCAACAGGGCACTTGAGCATTGCTTTTCTCTTTTTTTTACTCTTTGTATAGCTTGTTCTCAAATATATCTTACACTTGTAGTCACTATGTGCTTTCAGATCTCTACTATCACTACTAACACTCGGAGAGCACGCTATGTATGTCGCAGGAAGGCCTGTCTGACAAACCTACGCCATGTCCCTCTGATCTCCACTACTACGCTTTCTATTCCAGTTGGTCTCTTGAACTGCCAGTCTGCAGTTAACAAAGCAGACTTCATTTCTTCTATTTCTACTCATTCCGGTCTCAACCTCATGGCACTGACAGAGACTTAGATCAATCCGGAAGATACTGTCACCCCTGCAGCCCTCTCCACTAATTTCACTTGTTCCCACACTCCTCGTACCACTGGGAGGGGTGGAGGTACGGGTCTCCTTATATCCAAAGAATGGAGATTTGATCTTCAGCCATCACCTACAGGTACTGGTTCATTTAAATCACATGCCATTACTGTAACCCACCCTGTTAAAATCCACTTTGTGGTCATTTATCGTCCCCCAGGTCAACTGGAGGAGTTGGATGTGCTGTTATCAAACTTTCCTGAAGATGGTACTCCTCTGGTACTGCTTGGTGACTTTAACATCCACCTAGATAAACCCCAGGCTGCTGACTTCAAAACTCTGCTCACCTCATTTGATCTCAAGCTAGTGTCTACTACAGCAACTCACAAATCGGGCAACCAACTGGACCTCATCTACACGCGCGGTTGCTCTGTGGACACCTCTTCAGTTGCTCCACTGCACACCTCTGACCACTTCCTCATTACTGCTAACCTAGCACTTACTCCTGAAGTGGCACACACTCCAACGCAGGTCACCTTTCGACGGAACGCACTGCCCCATCTGCCCCCTGGCTGTCCGAGGTTCTCTGTGAACATTGCTCTAAACTCAGGGCTGCAGAGAGGAAATGGCAGAAATCAAAAAACTCTACGGACCTCAGTGTGTATCAATCTCTCCTCTCTTCCTTCTCTGCAAATGTCTTCACAGCTGAAACATCCTACTACCACAACAAAATTAACAGCTGCTGTGATGCTCGGACACTCTTCAAGACTTTCTCTTCTCTTCTTAATCTGCCGCTTCCACCTCCTCCATCAACTCTTACAGCGGACGACTTTGCAGCTTTCTTCACAAATAAGACAAGATCCATCAGTGACCAATTCTCCCCACCGCAGACTGAGGACAACTTCACAATGACTGACGCACACTCTTTATCCTCCTTCTCCCCACTCTCAGAGATGGACGTCTCCAAAATTCACCTGTCCAATCATCCTACTACTTGTCCACTTGATCCTATCCCCACTCACCTCCTTCAAGCGATCTCTTCTTCAGTCATACCTTCGCTTACTCACATTATCAACTCCTCTCTTCACTCTGGAACATTTCCCTTAGCATTCAAGCAGGCTCGGGTAAGCCAACTGCTCAAGAAACCATCTCTAAATCCAGCGCTTCTTGAAAACTACAGACCGGTATCCCTTCTTCCATTCATTGCAAAGACACTTGAGCTAAATGATTAAATGTAAATGTAAATGTAAATGATTAAAAGTCAAACAATAATCAGCGGTTATGCTAGCACTATTTCTCTTGTACCAGTAGTTAATTTAACTACATCTAAATTAAAGCTGAGACAATAACCAGGGCTATGTCTAGTAGCACCCCCCCCCCCCATAATTAATGCAACAGACTACAAGCAGTTAGTCAGAGACCAAAAACCTCACCTGACGTGTCCTATGCTTCATCTAACCTGAGATTTAGTTTGCATTTAACCCTGGACACAGATTTGAGGAAACATACGTCTTCACTTCTGATATATATATATTATGCAAATTACGTAGCCAATTCAAAGAGATCAAATCAATACAAGACATCAAATTCTCAAAGATTAATCTAAGATTGAGGCATACCTGGACACACTTCATGCTATGGACTCATTCTGGCTTTTTGCTGCAATCCTTTAAATACACATCAAAGATAATACATCCCCCAAATGTAGGCATGTACAAACAAATGGAATTTGCATTAACCCCGACCTGGGTGGTTTACACCTCAACAGGAACAGAAGGTAATTTGCATGGAAGACCCTGGGAAAGGGCACTCCCATTACAGTAAGCAAAACTCTTAGGATCTGTATTATCTTTTTGTCTACATTTATAAGATTGAGACCATTGTACCAGATACACTGAGACTTTTCAAATGATACCAGATATGACTGTTAGTTCACTTGCACTGGCATTTTAATTTAATCCTTTTGAGCATACTGAGTAGAAGGAATGGTGGGTGAAGGGATTTAATTGTGCCATAGAATGCAAAAATCACTTTTTTAAGGTGATTGAACACAGTTTTGTGGCCACAGTGTGTGAAAACAACCATCCTTTAATGGTAAAAATCCACTTACTCATTGTTTTAAAATCCCCAAAATCATAAACAGTCTCTCCACAAGAGCGATTCCAGACTATGATCTCTTACCTGGCGCCATTTATGTTTTCTTGCTGTAGCTGCTGGATGTACAATGTCAGCGCCAAAGAGCAATTAAAAGTGTTGTGTGTTGGGATGCACCAGTGAACCAGAGTCTCCATAGACAGCTGAGGACAAGGTGGATACATATCATTTTCGAAGGAAATGTCTCAGAAAAAAGACATAAATGTCCTACGTTTGTGCTAATATTTTACGCTGGACTGCCTCACAAACAAAGGTCAGTTTGGCTCTGGAGTGGTGTAAAGATTGCTTCTAAAAGAGGGATCTATACCAACGCTTTGTCTGGAGTCTGGAAGTTTGCACACAAAGTAAGCATCATCTATCATATTTTGTTCGGCAAAAGAGCTTCTTGGATGTCTGTAAGGCTAATGTTGCTAAAGCTATCAAGTTAACCCTAGAATCTGCTTATATCAAATATCAAATATCTTAATATCAAAATCCACTGTGGACAACAGATCCTTTTCCTATTTATCGCCTAAACTCTGGAATAACCTACCTAACATTGTTCGGGAGGCAGACACACACTTGCAGTTTAAATCTAGATTAAAGACCCATCTCTTTAACCCGGCTTACACATGACATACTATGATTTTAATATCAAAATCCATTAAAGGATTTTTAGGCTGCATTAATTAGGTAAACCGGAACTGGGAACACTTCCCATAACACCCTATGTACTTGCTACATCATTAGAAGAATGGCATCTACACTAACATTAGTCTGTTTCTCTTATTCCGAGCTCACCGTAGCCACCAGATCCACTCTGTATCCAGATAAGAGGGTAATGCAGTCACCCTGCACTGATCTGTAATCAGTCCAATGGATGGGTGAGATGTCATAGGCGGGTGACGTCAGAGACCAGGAAGCTTAAAAGCACGAGCGGCGAAGCTGGCATTTAGCCTTCTGTCTTCAGCACTCTAATCGCTCTGTGTGTTGTCATTCGCTATCTGTTTGTGAGTATTATTTAGTGTTGTTTGTCCACTGATAAGCTCCATGATGGCAGCTGCATCCAATGTGAATACTATTGGCCTGGTGTACATGAGACCCCTACAGTGGTGGCTCAAGACCAAGGGGTTCTCCCCGAGGGGAAACCTGCTCTGCATGCTAAAGATCGTGCGGCAGTGCTTACGTGCCTTGGAAATGTGGAGGAAACCTTGGTTCTTGTCTCAGGGCCCGTTGCCGGGAGCTCCTTGTTGCCGTGTAATGCTAGTGGCGGATGCGTCCCTCACCGGCTGGGGTGCCATCATGAGTGGCCGCCATGCCCACGGTCTGTGGTGTGGCCGCCTTCTGACATGGCATATCATCTGCCCAAAGATGCTGGCTGTGCTTTGAGCACTACATTTCTTTCTCCCAGACCTAAGAGGTCACCATGTGTTAGTGCGCACCTACAACACAGCAATGGTCTCTTACATCAACCACCAGAGAGCTCTGTGCTCACTCCTTTATACAAACTAGCGTACCAGATCCTTGTGTGGTCCCAGGGTGAACTCCTCTCGCTGAGAGCAGTCCACATTCCTGGGCGTCCCAGGGAATGGCGGCCTCACACTAAGGTAATGGAGCAGAGTTGGAGAGTTTTGGCCAGGCTCGGGTGGATCTGTTTGCGACTCAAGAGACATCGCACTGTCCCCTCTGGTTCCCTCCGACTCATCCAGCTCTTCTGGGGCTGGACGCCATGGTACAGATGTGGCCAAGGCTTCATCTGTACATTTTTCCCCCGATTGATCTACTCCCGGAAGTTCTGAAGAGAGTTTCTGCAGGCCCTTCTCTCCGCAAGGTTGACCCACTCCACACTTAAGGTGTGTGGTCTACCACACCCCTCTCTGTGGTTAGTAAGTGGGCAGACACTCTCTGTTTATATTTTTTCTCCATGGTGCCTTGAGGCTGAGGCCTCCGGCCAGAAGACACTTATGCTAAGTGGTGATCAGGATGCTATCCTAAGCCTCCAGTCCTCTGATCTCCCCTCTCTTTGGGGTCAAGACTGAAATGTGTGGCCATTGGACGGGATGTCCCAGATGTCTCCTTCTCTTGCTTTAGCTGTGCTCTTCCACACTAGGCAAAGATTTGAAACTGTCGAACGAAGTTCGCAAACGGATCATTCGATGTAACCGGATCTTTTTGAACCAGTTCACCAAATCGAACTGAATCGTTTTAAACGGTTCGCATCTACAATACGCATTAATCCACAAATGACTTAAGCTGTTAACTTTTTTAATGTGGCTGACACTCCCTCTGAGTTAAAACAAACCAATATCCCAGAGTAATTCATTTACTCAAACAGTACACTGACTGAACTGCTGTGAAGAGAGAACTGAAGATGAACACCGAGCCGAGCCAGATAATGAACAAATTGTTTTTGAACAATGAAAAACAATGAATTGTTTTTGTGCCTGGCTGTTCTGGTGGTCAGTGCTCTGTAGCGCCGACCAGATGGCAACAGTTGGAAGAGAGAGTGGGCTGGGTGTGAGGGGACCAAGGTGATTTTTAAACCCTTTTCCACACTCTGGAGATTTAATGATCTCGTAGGCTGGGCAGAGGGTCCTGACTGTCAGTTGTAGTCTCTTGATGTCTTATTTGGTAGCTGAACCAAACCAGACAGTTATTGATGCTCCTCTGCACTGCAGCTCCTGTGGCAGGTTGAATTTCCTCAGCTGGCGAAGGAAGTACTACCTCTGCTGGGCCTAAGTCTAAGTGAGTGTCCCACTTCAGGTCCTGGGAGATGGTGGTGCCCAGTAACCTGAATGACTCCACTGCTATCACAGTGCTGTTCATTATGGTGAGTCGGGGGAGTGCAGGGGGGTTTCTCCTGAAGTCCACTATCATCTCCACAGTTTTGAGAGTATTGAGTTCCAGGTTGTTAAGACACCAGATAGTCAGCTGCTCAACCTCCTGTCTGTAAGCAGACTCCATTGTCGCGGGGTGGAAGGAACACACAAGAGCAGACTCAAGTGAAAAGCCCCAGAGAGCAGATTTTATTAGCAAATGTGAAGAAACGTGGGTGATGATGGTGGTTCGGCATGTGGAAGTGCTCTCAATCGGGTCCAGGTCCGTGGGGTGCTCGTGGCAGCGCTGTCCGGTCACACTCTGCAGTCTGGAGGAGAGAAGAGAGCACAGAGTCAGTACTTAAGCTCATGGAGAGACTTCTCACCCTTCGTCTGTGTGCACACTGTTTATGTAGGGTGCTGATGAGGGGCACCTGCGGGCGATCAGCCTATGATGAGCTCCGTGCCAGTGTTCCTCGTGAATTACCAGGGCAACGCTGATGTGAACTCGGGACGCTCGTCACACCATCCTTAATGAGGCTGATGACTGTAGTGTCATCTACCAACTTGAGGAGCTTGACAGAGGGGTCCTTTGAAGTGCAGTCATTTGTGTAGAGAGACAAGAGCAGTGTAGAACACATCCCTGGGGGATGCCAGTGGTGATAGTCCTGGATGTGAGTTTGCCCATTCTCGCTAGCTGCTGCCTGTCTGTCAGGAAGCTGGTGATCCATTGACAGATGGAGGTGGGCATGAAGAGCTGTGTGAGTTTGTCAGAGTGAATGTGAGGTGTGATGGCATTAAAGGCCAAACTGAAGTCCACAAATTGGATCCATGTGTAAATTCCCAGGTCTGTCGAAGTGTTGCAGGATGTATTGCAATCCCATGTTGTCTGCACCATCCACAGACTAATAAATACAGTCTAATATTACCATAGATGCCATTCTTCTAACGATGTATCAAAGAATGTAGTGTGTTACTGGAAGTGTTTCATGTTCTGGTTATCCTGATTAATGTAGCATAAAAATCCTTTAATGGTATTAGATATTAGAAATGTGTGAGTGTGTTACGTGTAAAACAGGTTAAAGACATGGGTCCTTAAAGGTCCCGTTATTCGCGCCTTTTTGAAGCTTTGATTGTGTTTACAGTGTGCAATATAACATGTGTTCATGTTTCTTATGTAAAAAAAAAAAAAAAGTATTTTTCACACAATTCACCTATCTGTATACCGCCGTTTTCACTGTCATAAAAACGGGCTGATGACTTCCTTGTTCTATAAAGTCCCTCCTTCAGAAACACGTAACGAGTTTTGATTGTGCCAGTGGTTCCGGTGTTGTGATTCAACAGCAGCTGAGCACGCGCTGCCCTCCTGGTAACGTGATTGGTGGAGATGTACTTATAATCACAGGAGCTTTTTTTAATGACGAGATGTGCATGAAAATCACATTCGTATTTTTGCACAGCCCTAACATCTAGTTAACAAAGCTAAACAGCGTTGCCCTTTGTGTAATAAGTTACAGAAACTGTTAAACGCACCAACTTAAATAATAAAATACACTTACCGGTTGTGGTCCATAAACAACAAATTTTCCAGACAAAGAGAACTGCTCCATCTTTCAAGAATAATCTTTGTGCGAATCCAGCATTAAACTGATTGAGAAAGTTGTCCTCAGCAAGCTGTCCTCAGCAAAATGTGATTATAATTTTCGGGAACAGACTTAAACATTAATTGAAACTATTAATCTCCAAGTACAGCGTTCCTGGGAAGGCCACACAAAGATAATTGGACTCCAAGATGAAAATAACAGCATTTCAACGACAATCACAAACACAGCTCTTCCTTCTCCGTTGGAGCACAACAAGACCATGCCCCCCTTTTTGTGAATTCATGTGGGCGGAGGTTAGTCAAAAAACAGTTTTAATGAAGTCATTACTACAGGAACTAGAGGGCTGTAGTCCAAACGGGTCATTTTTTGTAGGCGAATTCTGTTAAATAAAATATCTCGCTTGGCATTGAACTTTGAGCTTTAGAATTTTACAGATATTATTTATACTCTAGCAACAACATTACACACTAACTAAAGTTAAAAACATGGGATCACGAAGAAGGGGATCTTTAATCTAGATTTAGACCCAATCCCAATTATATTTAATACCCCTTTCCCTTTCTCCTTTGTCTTTCAAATTGACAATATTTCAGAAAAGAGTTTAGTGATTTCTAATTATTGGGGGGGACTAGTCCCCCTCAATGTCTATGGTGGTTATCACCCTGATCAGACATGAAAATATGTTGTGGTACTATCGTGCAGTCTATGATGATATGACATTAGCAAATATTAGCGATTTTTTGCAAACATTTCTTTGTGTAAAATGACTGTGAATATGAACTCATGATTAAATGTAACAAACAAATGATTACTTTTCATGAACATATTTATTAATGCCAAAAAAAGCGTACATGTGTCTTTTTGTTAGCTCAGGCAGCCAAGTTGTCGAGAATTCATACCCCTTCGTTTGAAGTGTGGTCCCACAAAAAAGGACCAAGCGGGTTCCCTCAAAACAACTCTTTCTCTCTCGGTGGCTGGGGAAGAAACATTGAAAAACATACCACTGGATCTTAGCATGACGGAGTCCTTCTGTCATGATCCACACAAAAACGGAGGAAAAGAAGATCCACTTGCAGTAAGTTTTATTAAGGGAAAAACCGTTCCATAAATCCAATCCAGGCAGGGGTCAAAACCAAAATGGCAATCCAACATAAAACAGCCGCAAAACAAACTGGCAAGAACAGAACTCAGGAGTGGCATGATAAATACAAGGACTCTGTAACACATACTAAACAGACAGGGTATATATACACAGGGAAATTATAATGCTAATGGGGAATTGGCCGAGTGCAACAATTAGTGACCAGGGACAGCTGAGTGCAATGAAGACACAAGGATCGTGGGAAATGTAGTTCAAAAGGTGACAGACACCGTGGGGAAGGAGGACATCTAGTGGTTACCCAGGTAACACAAACCAGACACTGTGACAGTTCTAGATTATAGCATGCTTAGGTCCAATAACTAACACCTCTGATTTTTCGGAATTTAGAAGTAAGAAATTACTCCTCATCCAGGTTTTTATATCGACTATGCATTGCATATTTTTTCCAAATTGGTATGTTTCTCTGGGCCACAAAGAAATAGAGAGCTGAGTATCATCAGCATATCAGTGAATACTAACACCATACTTTCTGATGATATCCTCAAAGGGTAACATGTAAAGTGTGAAAGGTAATGGCCCTAGTACTTTTCCTTAAGGTACTCCATACTGTACTTGTGATCGATATGATACCTCTTCATTCACTGCACGAATTGATGGCGATCAGATGAAAATGCAATTTGAACCATGCTTATGCACTTCCTTAATGCCAACAATAATTTCTAGTCTATTCAAGAGAATGTTGCGGTCAATAAGTGTTGAGTGAGCACTAAGATCCAATAGCACTAATAGAGAGATACAAGCATGATCAGGTGATAAGAGCAGATCATTTGTAATTCCAAGGACCCCAGAGAGGAGGGGGAGTAGGATCACAACATGGAAGAGGAAGAGGAATGGGAAAGGCAAGGGTAAGATGTCGTCTTACCCTTGCCTTTCCCATTCCTCTTCCTCTTCCATGTTGTGATCCTACTCACAGCAGTCACAGGTGAAATTCATGCCACTCTTGTTGACCATGGTATGACTATGAGGGAGGCTGGACAATAAGTAGAGCCAAACTTGAGTTGCTTTACCATTGCCTAGATCATTAGAACTTTAAAGGTCCCGTTCTCTGTGATCCCATGTTTTAAACTTTAGTAAGTGTGTAATGTTGTTGTTAGAGTATAAATAATATCTGTAAAATTCAATTTCAATGCCAAGCGAGATATTTTATTTAACAGAATTCGCCTACAAAAAACGACCCGTTTGGACTACATCCCTCTAGTTCCTGCAGTAATGACGTCACTAGAACAGTTTTTTGACTAACCTCCGCCCACATGAATACACCAAAAAGGGGGACGAGGAAGAGTTGCGTTTGTGTTTGTCGACATGTGGTCGAAACAATCATCTTTGTTTGGCCTTCCCAGGGATGCTGTACTTGGAGATTAAAAAAAAATCATAATCCACATGTAAAACTATGGGCAGCACATTTTGCTGAGGACAGTTTGCTGAGGACAACTTCCTCAATCTCAATCAGTTTAATGCCGGATTTGCACAAAGATTATTCTTGAAAGATGGAGCAGTTCTCTTTGTCTGGAGAAGGCGTTGTTTATGGACCACAACCAGTAAGTGTATTTTATTATTTAAGTTGGTGCGTTTAACAGTTCCTGTAACTTATTAAACAAAGGGCAATGCTGTTTGGCTTTGTTAACTAGATGGTAGGGCTGTGCAAAAAAAAAAAGAAAAAAAAAAACGAATGGCATTTTCATGCGCATCTCTTCAGTAAAAATGCTCCTGTGATTATAAGTACATCTCCAGCACATGCTCCTGCCCACTTGCTCCTCAAAACTAGTCCAATCGCGTTTACAGAAGGAGAGCCTGTGCTCAGCTGCTGTCGAATCACAACACAGGAACCGCTGGCCCATTCAGAACTCGTTACGTATTTCTGAAGGAGGGACTTCAGCCTCCTTCAAGGAAGTCATCAGCCCGTTTTTATGACAGTTAAAATATCGGTATACAGATAGGTGAATTGTGTGAAAAATACTGTGTTTTTTTACACGCGAAACATGAACACATGTTATATTGCACACTGTAAACACAATCAAAGCTTCAAAAAAGCGCAAAAAATGGGACCTTTAAGGGAGGAAAACAGGTAGGTGTAGTTCAGACTGCTCTCTACTGTAAAGTTTGAGTACCGTGCTCTGTTCTGCTAAAACAAATGCATGTATTGTACCTGTTGCACTATACTGCTATAATAAAAAGAAATGCATCAAATTTCCTCACATACAGGTATAATTTATGTATGTATTACAGTTAAAGTGATCAGTACTACAACTTTTGTAAGACAGAAACGACATCCTGGTGGCTTTTGTCAGAGGAGTAAGAAAGGAAGGTGGTAAACATGGTCTCTGCAAAAGGAAAATTATTTATTACCGTAATTTTTTTGTTTTTGTAATATTGTTTTTATTGTAATGCTCATTACTTATTGTAAATATTGAATTTATCTGTATTTATCTGCCATATGTATTAACCCAGTATGTTTAAAATTCAGTCAGAAAAAATTAGCTGTCAATTAAGCTAATTCACATATAATCTGCTAGTAATTGCATTTTATACTGCATGACACTGATTGAGCTCTGTTGCATTTGCAGACAATTAACTTGCTTGTTGTTTGCAACATTTAAATAGTTCTTCAGTTTTTGCTGTAAGCAGACTTGCAGCGCCCCTACTCCCCCAGAACCACCTGTCTAGATCTGCATATTATGCATGTTTATTTTTGCAGAGGCAGCATATACAGTATCACATGCTCATTAGAAGCATACCGTTGTATATCTTAGCACTAGAAAGTCTCTGTGCTTGCTCTGAAGCAGCAGCAGCAGCAACAATTGCAGCGAGAGGAATAAGAGTACTAGGACCAGCAGTCAAGCGCAAGACCAAATTCATTAATGAGTGGAAATGTGTAAGTGAATGTGTATGAATGGCATGTATGACCCCTTTCAACCAAATATCAGCTTTCATTGCTTCCTTTGAAACATTCTCAAATCATACTTGATAACATCATTTGGTGCTGTTTATCCCTAATAGGTGAATAAAATTCTAAGACAATCTTAAAAATAATTTAGATTTTTCAGTTTAACAGTTTTCTTTTTCTCTTTTTTTTTTTCAATTAAACAGTTTTCTGAAAATAAAATTTACAATGGAAAAATTATTCAGCAAGGAAAGAAATGGAAGATTAGTGATGTCATTCAGTTGATCTCAGCTCGTCTGATTTTGCTAGTCTGTGAGAGAAATGTTAGCACATAAACCTGAGTACTGGTCATATTAGCCACTGTGGTCTCTCTCTTGCACACAATTACACACACACAGAGTCTATCACTCCCCATTACAGCCCAGTGGTCTACTGCGTATGCTGTGTGCATGGCTGGACCCCAAAACAGAAAATGTCAAGTGTGATAAGAGTTACTGTATGTTCATATGCTATGAAACTCTGCCTGGTCCAATAGCCCTCAGAATGCAACATGGCCAGTGGCACTTGGTCAACTCTGCAGTGCTTTAGAAGAACATTTCGCACCAAAACACAACTCCTTCACAGGTTCTTCACATACCTAGACCATGTGAGCATCAAGCTATTTAAAATACAGTAATATTTTTTTTAGCCCATAATATGTGGAACATTAGCAAATGTTGTATGTCATAGAGAGTTAATTTTTAGACCTGAAAATAAATATACATTTAATAAATAAAATAAAATAAAATTGTCGTTTAAGTGTGCATTTCAATTTGTTTATTCATGTTTTATAAAAATAATCAAATAAATAAAACATACATGAAATAATAGCACAAAATGAAATGTTAATAATTTTCATCTACGCTAATATAAGTCTTATTCTGAGGTCACTGTAGCCACCAGATCAAGTCTGTATCCAGATCAGATGGTAACTGTAGCCACCCAGACCCAACAGAGGCTGTTCCTCCTCAAACAATTAAGATAAATCTATATTAGTTTTTATAGCGAGTGGTATATAGTGAGTATAGTCGTCTATGCACAGTATAGTGTAGTGAGCTCTGATTTGGAAGGGTGGGGGAAGAACTATGCATATACTTAAAGGAGGCAAGCCTGAAATAATTTAATTGAGGGACTAAACATATGCTGTAAAGACACCACACAAATACAGTGCTGGTGGCAGGAATGAACAGCAACAAAGGTAGAGGTGATTTATATACTAAGAGAGAAGCGATGTAAATTGTATACAGGTAAACAGTGGGTATCCTAAACTCATGCCAAAGGAATTTTTGCTTTTAGAATATCTGATAGAGGGTGAGGGGAGTTTACCAGCAGATCTTTGAGTGGTAGGTTCAATAGTGGCTCTGGAAGGATTAAAAGGAGGATTGTTGGTAGTGCAAGACGAGAGAGGATCAGGCCTAGACGTTATGTTGTATATCATAGTGTTTGAATGTTCACCGGTTCCCACCTCCTTCTTCCTGACCTATGAACGCTGTTACAGTTGGTTTTCCACCTTAGACCTGGCAAGCTGAAGTAATCAAGTGGCAGTGGCAGAAAAGGATAAACAAAAGACTTTTGTACCTTGTTTGGCTTATTTGAATAAAACTATTTACCATATGGTTTGTCCAATGGGCCAAGTACTTTCCAATGCCTAAAGGAACGCATATTCAGTAATGAAAGCTTTCAGTCAGTGCTCTTATATTTGGATGATGTGATTATATTTTCGTCAACAGTAGAGCAACACCTGGGGAGATTGGAGAAGAGAGATCATTTCTGGGATTTGCAAGCTATTACAGATGTTTTGTTAATGGATTCGCCAGGATTGCAGAACCACTACATCAGTTGGTTGCCATTGGGAAAATACCAAAGAGTAAGAAGCAAAGAAAAGAGTATAATTAATTAGCGAACAATTATGACAGAGGTGGGATGACAAGTGTGAAGAAGCTTTTCAATCACTGAAAAGGAAATTAACAGTAACACTTTAGAATACTGTTTCTTACTTACCTCATAACTAATAAGGAATTATTGAAGAACTAACAGGTGATTATTCATTAACACTTAACTCACTACTGTTAACTACTGGGGAAGATGTGTTAACTAATCAGTACATAATTATATGTAATATAATATAATATATATATATATATATATATATATATATATATATATATATATATATATATATATATATATATATATATATATATATATATATATATATATATATATATATATATATATATATATAAAATATACTGAAGAGCTACTATTAATTATCTACAAGGTAGGGTTCAAGAAAATTAACTATGAAATAACTACTACTGAACAGTTATATGCAAAAAATCATTTTAATAATCAGGCTGTGTCCCACAAATCAAGTACTTGAGTAAAAGTATAGATACCCAAATAAAATATGACTCAAGTAAAATTATAAGTAGGTATGTTCATTTACAGTTGCAAATTTGTTAAAGTCCACTTATTAGCCTATAATGGAAATGAAATATGCATTGTGTTTACTTGGCAGTATGCATGTTAAAATTGAAAAAAATATGAATTATCTCATCATTCTTTATTAATTACTAAAGGATTCAATATAATTTCACTTTAGAATAGGCCTGCTGTTTCAGGTTCGAAATAAGTCCAGCAGAATTATTTGAAAATTATTTATTAATTACTAATGGGTTCCCTATGTTTTCACTTTATAATACTGTTTCAGGTTCTAAGTAATTCTTGAGGAATTATCTAATAATTCTTTATTAATTACTAATGGGTTTCCAATATTTCACTTTAGAATAGGCCTACTGTTTTAGGTTCAAAATAAGTCCTGAAGAATTATTTGATAACTATTTATTAATTACTAATTGGTTACCTGTATAGGTAAGACATAATTCATTAGTTATTGATTAGCTAACTGTTACTTAACACAATCATAAAATTGAATTACATACTGATTAATTAACATATCTTCCTTAGTAGTTAAGAGTAGTGACTTAAATGTTAATGAATAATCACCTGTTAGTTCTTCAGTAATTCCTTATTAGTTATGTAGTAAGTAAGAAACAGTATTCTAAAGTGTTACCAAATTAACATCTGCTCCTGTGTGAGTCTAAACTGACTTTACGAATCATTTTCTGCTTGAAATCAATCCCTGCCATACAGGACTCAGAGTGGTGCATTCATAGGACATGGGAGGTAAGCAGAGAGGAAGCAGAGAGGAAGAGGTAAGTAGAAGTCTGAGGGAATCTGAACATAATATGGATAATTACAGTACAATGAAGCTGGAGTTTATTCCCCTTAAAGGGGCAGTAACAGAGACATTTTGAGATTATTTAATTGGGAGTAAGTTTACTGTGTTTACTGATGATTACCCATTAAGCCATTTAAACAATGCTAAATTTGGGTCTGTGGAGCAGCGATGGGTTATGCAGTTGGCCATGTTTGATTTTGAAATAGGAAGAAGAATGTAAAAGCTGACACTGTCCCAACAAAATTTGGCAGGATGAGGACAGTTAGCCATATCAGATTAAGTGACCCCTGCACTTCAATGTGGTGGTGGACTGGAGGATGGGGTCAATGGGAGTGTTTTACTATAATCTGTAGCTACAGTAGATGTTATTTCTGTTTTCAGAAAATTTCAGGTACAAAATCTGCAAAGCTTGATTTTTCCAGATTTTTACAGGTTTAAGTTCTATTGGAGTGAAGGGGAAGAGCCAGGTAAGAAAGAAAGAAAAAAGGAGACAAAAGACACACTTGAGCTATTAAGACAGTGTAGTACAGTGGAAGATCATGAAGGCATCTATTATAGAGTCACATATGCTACTAGAGGGGGCTGTAAAAAAGCCTTAAAGCAGGAAGTTCTTAGTTTGCTGCATGACTATAAAGGTCATGAGGGGATTGACTGAACATTTAAATTAGTATGTCAATGCTTTAATTGGCCTGGGAGGTACCAGGATGTTCAGGAGTTCTACATGTCATTACATACAATATATTTTTGGATGTATTGTATGTAAGGATGTTCAACTTAAAGTAAGAACAGTAATGAATAGTATTAAAGCATCCAAACCCCTGGAGGCTGTGGCACTGGATTTTACGGAGTTGGAACATTCTCAATGTGGAGAGGAAAATTTGCTGTATTGGATGTATTTACTAAAATCACAGTAGCCATACTTACAGCTGATCAGAGGGCAATAACAGAGGTGAAGGTGCTGGACAAGGAATGGATTCATCAGTATGGAGTCCAAGCTCAGATTCATTCTGATCAAGGACAGTGCTTAAAGGCAGTCTCAAAATGCTATGACTGGATTTCTCCATTCTTTTTGATGTTCGACAGGAGCCTGAACCTCCCAATTGACCATTTGTTGAGTGGTGGTACAATGGAGAAGAGAGAAGAAGGTATGGTGGAGACCTGGGTGACTAAACATCCGCAAAAACTGCAACAGGCATATAGGCTGACATAGAGACAAAGACGGCAAGGGGCAGTAAAAGATGCAAGTTTGAATCCAGGTGAACTGGTGTATCTGCGTAATTAAAGATTGAGAGGCAAAAATAAAATCCAGGATTTTGGGGAGGATTTGACTCACTGCCTCATAGAGGGTGGTGGTACCAGGGAACCTGTCTCTGGGGGTCAAACAAATGAGGGCAGAAGAGGAATCTTCCAGAGGGCAGGAGAAATCATTCAAGTCAAGTCTATAGTAACCTTTATTTATGGCACTTTATTCATAGCACTTTTAACAATACAGATTGTGTCAAACTGTACAGCATTAATTAGGAAAATAGTGTATCAATAATGCAAAATGACAATAGCAAACACTAATTTTTCAGTTAAAGGCAGCTCATTATTGAATTCAGTGATGTCATCAGTCGCAGAATGGAGAAAAAACCTTGGGAGAAACCAGGCTCAGTCGTGGGACTAGTTCTCCTCTGACCAGACGAAACCAGTAGTTCAATTCCAGGCTGCAACAAATTCAGATTGTGCAGAGGACTCAACTGGTTACTGTGGTCTTGTCCTGGTGGTCCTCTGAGACAAGGTCTTTACAGGTAATCTGGGGCTCATCTAGTTCTGGTCTCCGCTGCCATTCGGGGCTGTAGAGGTCCTATCTAGTTTCTGATCCACCATCTTGACTTGATACATAATGGATCCGGGTGACTGCATTAACCGTCTTGTCTGGATACAGACTGGATCTGGTGGCTACGGTGATCTCGGAATAAGAGCGAAACAGACAAATATTAGCATAGATGCCATTCTTCTAATGATGTACAGTACTGTAGCAAGTACATCAGGTGTTATGGGAAGGGTTTCCCGGTTCAAGTTGAATTAATGCAGCCTAAAAATCCTTTAACGGATTTAAATATTAGAAATGTTTTTTGAGAATGCAGCGGACATAGAAGATTATAATGTAACAAGAGCTCATTCAAATACTGAGGTGCCAAACCATTCAGGGCTTTACAAGTAATAAGTAAGATTTTAAAATCTATATGATATTTAATAGGTAGCCAGTGCAGTGTTGACAAAACCAGGCTAATATTGTCATACTTCATAATTTTAGTAAGAGCTGGCTGCTGCATTTTGGACTAGCTGTAGTTTGTTTATTAAGCGTGCAGAACAACCACCCAATAAAGCATTACAATAATATAATCTTGAAGTCATGAACGTATAGATTAACATTTCTGCATTTAACATTGAGAGCATAGTTCATAATTTAGATTCAGTTTTACAAATGCTAGAAATTTGGTTTTCTGAGGAAAAATTTCTATCAAATAGCACAACTAGGTTCTTAACTGATGAAGAAGATTTGACAGAGCACCCATCAAGTCTTAGACAGTGTTCTAGGTTTACATTCCTCAGGGGATCTATAGTGCACTGTCTGATGCGATACTGCAGCTGACGGCTGCATGTTTACAATTTTTTCTGTAATAGTATCGATCTTGGAAGTAAAGTAAATTATCAAGTCATTAGACCTGTTGATGCTTTATTTTGTGTTAATTTAGCCACTGCATTAAATAAATAACTAGGGTTATGATTGTTTTCATCTAAAAGAAATGAAAAGTAATAAGATCTAGCAGTTTTTGATGCTTTCTGTAGGATAGGTTACTTTCCCGCCAAGCAATATGAAATACCTCTAGTTTTGTTTTCCTCCAGCTGCACTCCATTTTACAGGTTGCTCTTTTCAGGGTGTGAGTGTCCTCATTATACCATGGTGTTAGACTGCTTTCCTTAATCTTCCTTAAGCATAAAGGAGCAACTGTATCTAAAATGCTAGAAAAGAGAGAGTCCATAGTTTATGTTACATTATCAAGTTGTTCTGAGGTTTTGGATATGCTAAGGAATTAGGATAAATCAGGAAGAATTACTTACAAAGCAGTCTTTTGTGGTAGAAGTGATGGTTCTACCATACTTGTAACAAGGAGTGGAATTTACAGTTTTAGCTGATATGAAGTTCCCAAAAGACTAATAATGATCTGAGATATCATCACTCGGCTGCATAATTTCAACACCTTCAACATCAATACCATGTGACAGTATTAAATCTAGAGAATGATTTGAACAATAACTAGGTCCTGAGACGTGGTGTCTAACCCCAACAGAGTTAAGAATGTCTATGAATGCTGATCCCAATGTATCTTTTGTTGGCAAAATCACTCTGGACCTCTCACATCCAGCACACTCCCTCTTTAAACTGTATTGTGTGTTTTTTTTTTTTTTTTTTATCTGTGTTTTTTGTTCTGTCACTTGTCATTTTGTTATGCTGTGGAAGCTTCTGTCACAAAAACTAATTCCTTGTATGTGTAAACATAACTGGAAATAAAAGCTCATTCTGATCTTTTTCATTATCAACATGGATATTAAAACCACCAACAATTAAAACTTTATTTACAGCCAGCACTAATTCACATTTAACTTGACACATTCTTTAATAAAGTATGTATGGTGCCCTGGTGGCCTGTATACAATAGCCAGTACAAACATCACAGGGGATTATCATTAACACTTGTTTTTCTGGATAAAGCAACACCTCCCCCTTTACATTTTGGATGTGACTCATGTTTATTACATTCACTAGTTCACGCTTACATATAATTAGCTGAGGTATGGTATGCGTATTTGGCGTGCTGTCCGGGGAAGGGCTCCGAGCTCGGGAATTGCCCGAACCTAGAGTACCCCCCCTTCCCCGTATATTGTAAAGTGAACTTGAAGTGGGGAGATGGGGTGGAGGAGGGATGCTGATAAACCGTCAATGGATAGAGGTAAGTCAGCGATATTTATACTGTGGGATTGATTACTTGATTGTGGTCCACCTGTGATGATTAGGCTAAGTATCTGACGCGCTCCTCCCGAATCTTCATAGATAATTACATGTAATCTTGGGGGGTAGACTCTTTTAAAATAATTCTAATCATCTTGTTTTAGCCAGGTATCTGTCAAACAGAGCACATCTAGGTTATGATCAGTGATCATACATAAAGTGCTTTCGTAGAAAGGGACCTGTTATTCAATAAGCCAAGCTTTATCATTTGTTTATCTGTATTACATCTGTTTTTTTATTTGTTGAACATCAGTTATATTGTTACTCTTATATTGGTATGGACATTTTCTGTATTTTTACTAGTTTGGGGAACAGACAAATTGTCTATAGTGAAATCTAGTTGAAAGAGTCTCTATGTACTGAGAATAAACTGATTTCTGTGACATTAACAACCACTGGGACAGACTATACAGTTTCGATACTCACAGAGGGTCACAGTGGGACAGCATTGTAATCAATTTAGAGAGCCACTATTTGTGCAGGGTATGGAAGCTGCATCTATCCTCATAGAGTAAATTATGGTATAAGACCATCTTCCAGGCAATTTGGAGGCAATAGTTTTAGATCATTTGCTGCATGTTCTACATGAATTAAAAAGAGCAATGAAAGAATGGTTAATGTAGATTTAAAGATCTGTTTAGGAAATGTAAATATATGGAATCATAGTGACAATGATTTGACAAGTGGGAGTGGATGTGGTGTTGAGCTCTGACTAGGTGGGGTGGGGAAGGAACTTTGCTGAAATAATTTAAGCTAAAGACGTCACACAAATACAGCGCTGACAGAGGATAGGATTTCAAGCACTCCTGAAAACCCCAGTATTGGTGTTTTAACAGATTGCAAGCACTTCTGAGAATCCTAGTAACCAGAGTGGCTAGAGTGTAATGATGGAGTTTCAACAGATGGCCTTAGTTTTGATTTAATATGTCCTATGTAGTTGAATTATTTGGTTATATTATTAGGAGTTAATTTTGTTTTTCTTTAAAGGATTTGTTATTTGCTTTATGCCCCTTCATGCAGGAGTGTGGATGTCTGGAAGGGGTTTAATAAAAAATTGTGTCAATAAAAGGAGTAATTAAGACATTTGAGTACCTCGTGGTGAGTGTAAGTACTCACACAAGTGAAAAATAAATTACAAACTCTTTGTCATTATTAATTAACTATAATACCATATAATTACCTTACTGCGCATTAAATGAGTGCAACACTGAATTAGATGACTCACACTTCACACGTCAAAATATTTTGGGCACAAATGAAAGAAACTCTTAATTGTGCTACTTAAAAATTTTCAAAAATACAACTATATACAATGTGTATCTTATAGATATGCATGCTTTTGGAGCACAGCTGAGTTGTTTATCTTGTTTTAGTGTTGTAATGAGGTAAATAAATGCACAAGAAGCTGACGAGAGCAGCGTGTTCCTGCTGTACAGCGAGTCTTTGATGAGAGAATGGGTTATGTAACATCTCTGGCACACATGCCCAAGTGTGTGACTGCCAGAAGACGAAGCAGAGAAATGTGAAAGGAGAAACATGGCTGCTTATATTGGCATTGGATCACTTTCCTTATCAGAAGTGTTAAGCAGAGCAACACTTACCAGCTTGCTTGATAGCGAACATCTCTTAGAGCAGGGCCAGCATTGATCTGCTGTTAAATAATCATCTGATATTCTGACAATACACATCACGTAACATGACAATATTATCACAATTGGATGATGGCACAACAACGTTATACACAAGCCTTTTGCTTACGTGCATCCTGTCAACATATCATGTCAAAGGCAGAAGAATCTGTAAAAACTCGATTTAATGAATAAAGATATTTATTATTCTTTTCCAAAATATATTTTGTTTCACAGAAGAAAAAATTAACATGACAATGTAGAGTACTAAAAGACAATTAAGTTTCATAGGTCGCACTTTAGTTTAGGGACCAATTCTCACTATTACGTAGTTGCTTATTAGCATGCATATTACTGGCATTTTGGCTGTTTATTGTACTTAATAAATCATATATTAATGCCTTATTCTGTATGACCATAATCTAGATCCCTTAATCCTACACATATCTAAATTTAACAACTGACTTAGTGACAATTAATAAGCAGCTAAATTTGTTAAGGCTAAAGTCACTGTTAATAATTAATAGTGAGAATTGGTCTCATAATTATTGACAGTAACTCCACAATAAATTCCCTATCCGTTTTCATAAACAAGCCTTAGGCCTAATCCCAGATTTAGTAAATCTAAGATGTTTAGACTGAAAGAAACTTAGTTCCTTAGCAGTAAATAGACTTAAAATGTGTTAGTGCCTTTGTTTTGTCTAAAGATTCACACCAGTATGTTTTTTTTTCTAAGGCATGTTTATAAAAACTACTTCAATGTCTTAATTAAAATATTACATATATCCTGTCTTAACCTAAACCCTGTCTGTGAAAACACGCCTTCATTTTATTATTGTTTTTTTTTAATTTTTTATTTTTGAATTTTTTGCTGGCAAATGGTTGTATTTAGGGATTTTTAGGTCTCTACAGAGTTGTTTGAATAGGGTCGAGTCCAGAATATGGCTGGGCCATTCAAGGACATTCACAGTGCTACAGTATCCCTACGCCACCCTTGCACTGTCTTGGCTGAGTGCTTAGGGTCATTATACTGTTGGGAAATAAACTTCCATCTCATTATATCTTTATTTTGCTTTGTTCAGCTTTCCTTCTCTTTAGTTTTCCCAGATCCCAGATTAACACAGTCTTATATCTGAACTCTGTAGGCATTTATTTTGACCTCATGGTTTAATGATATACATTTTCCACTGTTAGACCTTATAAAGACAGGCATTTGCCTTCCAAATCATGTTCAGTCATCTGAATTTGATCCAGAGTTTTTTTTTTTTTTTTTTTTTTTTGTCATACTTTATTCTTAGGTCCGATTCATGCTTTTAACAAACAATTAGCTATGACTTTTGCCTCAGTAAACTCCATAATTTGCTGCTTATTAATGATTAGTAAGGTAGATGTTAAGTTTAGGTATTGTTTAGGATTAGGAATGTACAATATGGTCATGGCAATAAATAGTACTAATCAAGTACTAATAAACAGCCAATATGTTAGGCATGCTAATAAGCAACTAGTTAACAGCGAGAATTGGTCCTTACACTAAAGTGTAACCTTGTTTTATCTTTGTAATAAAGCTGCAAAGATATCACAAATCTTTTTAATCTGGTGTCATAATGGGATATGGAGTGTCGACCGATTGTAACAAAAGGCTACAACACAACAACAAAATGTGAACTTGAAAGGAACATTTTATAATTTTGATCTCTATGATGTAAAAAAAATAGCTCAATCAATACATCTATGAAATAGTGACTATAAAATAGCCCAATGGTGAAATATATGGCATGAGAGTGGATGAAGAATGACCGATGGGCAGTGACGCCTGGTGAAACCAACCCTGATGCTAAGATGGGCTGACAGGTTCTGTTTGCCTGCATGGTTAAACTGTGATCAGGACTGACCGTGTTGTCTTGTAGAGGTTATGCCATTGCCAGCAGTGCAGCTGACACTATAAATGAAGCTCTAGTTCCTCATCAGGTCAGTCCTCTTCAAGAACCTCGCAACACATCCCTGTATACACCAACACATGAGGTTTGTGAACCTTTCTTTTTCATTTCCGGCAATGGTGACCAATGCTAGCTGCGGAAACGATGTGCTTAGCAATAGGGCACGGTATGTTGTCATCTGCAGGAGCCTGATCTTGCCAGCATGACTCAAGATTTTCTGCAGGCCACAGTACCACATTTGTGCATGTACTGCACTTACTTATAGGATCTATTTTAGGCATGCTTTACCCTTAGGATGGGGCCACATCCTCTTTAGAAGGGGGGGTGTGCAAAATGCTAGATAATGCTGAAATAATCTACAAGCAATTATGCAAATCCAGTTGTTGTCTCAGCCTAGAAATTATGAGATAGTAAAGCTGTACATTCAAAACCTTAGGCGATGCTCAAATTACAAGCAGCATTCTAATAATAAACAGTGCGCTTTTCATAACACACAACAATAACAAAGTATTTTTTTAGTGGTTTGCCACCCTGTATGTGTGTGTGTGTGAGCTTGTTTATGTGGTTAACGAGGACACAAATTTGTATAATGACATAGGTATGACACAGGTATTACAATGAGGAGGTGGTTTATGAGGACATTTTTAGTGTCCCCGTAATTCAAAACGCTTATAAATCAAACAGAATTAGTTATTTTGAAAATCCAAAAATGCACAAAGTTTCCTGTGAGGGTTAGGTTTAGGTGTAGGGTTGGGGTAGGGCAATAGAAAATACAGTTTGTGTGTGTGTGTGTGTGTGTGTGTGTGTTTTAAAGCATTGTCTAGATTTTACACTGTATAAAGACATGGGCCTGAACTTCAGTGACCCCATAGTGTCGTTTCAATTTTAAGCTTGTCTCTCTATGTCCTTTGCAGATATGTGTGAAAGCCTGTCCCTTGTAAACTTGAAAAGAATCGTGTGAGGAAGTGAGAAAATAAGCAATCCTCAGAGAGCAAACTTCACAGGAAGGCTTGTTTGGATCAGTTTAGATTTTGGAGAGGCAGCGGTCAATTTGTCCTTTGAGTGGGAAAGAAAAAAAAAAATAAAAGAGGTGAATGATTATCAAAAGATAATAAGATAATTTAGATTTTTTTGCACCCTCAGATTCCAGATTATCAAATAGTTGTATCTTGGCCAAATATTGTCCGATCATAATAAACCATACATAAATGGAAAGCTTATTTATTAAAGAAAAACTGACACTTAAGATTGATTTCGTGGTCCAGGGTCACACACACACACATGTTTGTTTTTGTGAAAAGTGGGGACATCCCATAGGCGTAATGGTTTTTATAATGTAGAAACTGTATATTCTATGGCCCTTCACCAACCCTAACCCTAACCCTAACCCTCACAGGAAACTTTGTGCACTTTTACTTTCTCGAAAAAAAACTCAAACTATGTAAAATTTGCTATTCATTCAGAACACCATGATTTATGATTTGTAAACACTTCATGGATTTTAACAAAATGATCAGGCTTGGAATGAGTGACATCTACTTTGTTTAATGTTTGGACAGAATGAGTCAATACTGTGTCTATACTGACCTCTGCTGGCTGATTCGGGAAATTGGGTCAATTGTGTAACCTAGTGAAATACAGGGTGCTTTTCTTTTCTTCTTGTACATCCTAGTTTCTTTGTGCTCCAGATCCTTCATCTTCATTTTTGGGTGAATTATCCCTTTAAGATAATGTATCAAAATGTATTAACATAAAACAAACAACATCATACTGATTTAAAAACCATAACAATGCAGTAGGTTACCTTTGCGCATCAAAATTACATTAATGGGAACATCTCCATCATCATAATTCCATCCATCAGTTTTAAAAACGAATACATATATTTATGAAATGGTGTCACCCTTTGTCTTTTCACTCAAGTAAATTTTAAACTACTTTAACTAATAGTGCATTCACAAAGTATTCAGACACAATATATATATATATATGTTGTCCTGGGCAACGATAAAAACATTTTTTATCACGATTAATCGCATGATTAATCGGCAGCCATATCACCCAAGACCAGTTGCCCACTAAAGCTGAGCAGGATTGACCCTGGTCAGCCCTCCTGGAAAAACTAGGTTGCTTGCTGGAAGAGGTGTTAGTGAGGCCAGCAGGGGGTGCTCACCCAGCAGTCTGTGGACATTCTGGTGCAATATGGTTGCCATCGCATCATCCAGGTGGATGCTGCACATTGGTGGTGGTTGTGGAGATTCCTGCCTTTCATGTTAAGTGCTTTGAGTACCCAGAAAAGCACTATATAAATGTAACAAATTATTATTATTATTATTTATTATTATTGTCTGCGATTAATCACAATTAAGTGAATTGTTATGCACAAAACTAATAATCCATTCAAAAGTAGTGTATTGTGCACTTTTTTCATTTAAAAGTACTGCTATATGAGCAAAAGTTCAATAACATTTGGTTTGCAAACACTTATATTTGCAAATAAGGTGCTACAGTTACCCATGTACAACTTAAAGCTTAAAACAATAATCAGCGGTTGTGCTAGTACTATTTGTATAGCCCCCGACAGTTATATAACTATGTACAACATAACTAAAGCTGAGACAATCATGAGCAGTTATGCTAGTACCGTGAAATATTTCATATTCATATAATATTGCAATAGTGTCTTGCCCCAGTAGTTAAAATAACTACATACAACTTAAAGTGACGTGACAGGGGAAAGATAGGAAGTTACTGGTGATGAGCAAGGTTAGTGTCAATGAAATTACCTTCGGCTACCGGCCCCAACCTCGTCTTCCGGTGCTGGAGAGCTACTCTGGTGAGCCTAATTACTGCACAACATTCCTGACAAAATGTTCTATGCATTTTTCCCTACAGTCTCACACCTTTGAGACGGAGGAGTCCAAGGTGGCGTTTGTCCTAACACTACTCTACGGTAGGGCTGCTTTGTGGGGAACGGTGGTGTGGGAGAACCACGACCCATGCTGTGCCTCGTTCCACTCCCTCTCCGAGGAGATGAAGAGGGTGTTCGATCGGGCCGTGGCCGGCAAGGAAGCGGCCTGTGAGCTCGCAGATCTGAAGCAAGGAAATCTCTCCGTGGCCGACTATTCCTTCAAGTTTAGCACCTTGGCGGCTGCGTGCAAGTGGAATGAGGAGGCGCAGTGGGATATATTATATATGCAACATTGGTAGGATTTTTTGTTGTAAAATTTAACATAACTTTTTTTATATTAATGCTTAGAGAATTACAACATCATTATTGTACATTTTTGTAACATTTGAATTTTTAATTGAGTGCAATATTTTGTCACTGAAACATTTTATTGTCATTTTCACTAGCAACTGCAATCAGATTTAATTAATTAGATTTACCTTGTCTCAGACGACCACCAGGACAAGACCACAGGAAACAGATGATTCTTCTGCACAATCTGACTTTGCTGCAGCCTGGAATTGAACTACTGGTTTCGTCTGGTCAGAGGAGAACTGGCCCCCAACTGAGCCTGGTTTCTCCCAAGGTTTATTCTCCATTCTGTAACCGAAGGAGTTTCGGTTCCTGTCGCCTCTGACTTGCTTAGTTGGGGACACTTCTTTTACAGCGATATTGACTTGATTACAAATGATTGCACAAATACTGTTTAAACTGAACTGAGATGACATCACTGAATTCAATGATGAACTGCCTTTAACATTCATTTTGATTTATTGACACACGGTTTCCTAGTTAATGTTGTTCAGTTGATTTGACACAATCTTTTTTGTTTAAAGCAATATATAAATAAAAATGACTTGACTTGACTTGTCTTGTTTGCTTACAGGAAAGTTCCTCAAACCTCAACTGGTTTCTCCCTCTTTAAGCTCCTGTTTAGTGTGTCAGAGTGAATAAGACAATTTAAGATTCTAATGGAACATTATTGAAACACTATGAGCCAAATTCCACAAAGAGTATCGTAAATCAGATCCCAGTGCCAGCAAGTCTGAAGCAAACCTAACCAACCAACTCTTTCACAGCTTTAAACAACTTGCTACTTGTCAGCTGAGACATGACAAGTCTCTGGATGATCAACTGAGATGTGACCAGGCCCTGGAAGATCAATAGAGGCATGAGGAGACTCTGGACCACCAGCTGTTGCTTGACTTGACCCATGAAGATCAACCATGACTTGACTGGACTCAGAAAGATAAGCTGCAGCTTGACCTGACTTGTGAAGGTCAGCGTCGACTTGACTTGACTCAGGAAGATCAGCTGATATGTGACAAAACTTTGGAAGATCAGCAGAGATGTGACGAGATTCTGGAAGGTCAGCTGAGATGTGACAAGTCTCTGGATGATCAACTGAGATGTGACAAGGCTCTGTAAGACTGAAGTAGCTGTGGCTTGACTTGACCCATGAAGATCAACCATGACTTGACTGGACTCAGAAAGATAAGCTGCAGCTTGACCTGACTTGTGAAGGTCAGCGTTGACTTGACTCATGCAAATCCTGTCTAACCTCAGATTGTAGAGGTTGATCAAGTCTATCACAAAAAACTCTATCAAAAGACAGTCCGGTAGGTCTGAATAGTGTGCTATGGCTAAAAATGCACAAACATTTCTCTCCAGTGATCGTGGGATCCTGGTGTGGCTGAGTATTTTGTTACAGGCAGAACGAGACATGAATTATGCAGATCCATTTGCAAGCTTTATTAGGAGACATGGTCAGAAACAGGCATGGGTCAGACAATGGCAAACTGGTATGTAGAAGACAAGGCAAGAGAAATCCCGTAAACAAGTGAGGGTCATTCGATGGTGAACATAATCCAACAGGGCGAGACTAGAGGGATAATCCAGACTCAAGGCAAAAGGTCCAGGCAGGGGTAAACAGTATCTGAACAAGGCAAGATGGGAGAGGGAATCCAAAGTACACAGGCAATGATAAGAACACGAGGAAACAAAGACAAGGCAAGACAAAGGCAAGACCAAGGTAAGATTATGAAACTAAATCAGGGTCCGTAAGGATCAGCTATAGCAGAGACAAATGCTAAACAATACTGTGTACTGAATGGTGGTGTAAGACTGATTTATATAGTGTGTGTTATTGGTAAAAGCTATATGATTGGATTTAGGTGAGCTTGTGATTAGTGCAATGGAGTATGGGAAATGTAGTCCAGGGTGATATGTAACAGTTCATGTAGTGTGAGAGTCCATGTGGAGTGGGTGACCTCTGGTGGTGAGTGAATGGAAGTTTATTGGCCGGATATGACAGCAGCGATTTTGAGATATGGGACCATATGGGGTTTTAGAGGGTTTAAAGCTGGGATAGGCAACTCCGGTCACTATCCTGCAGAGTTTAGCTTCAGCCCTCATAAAAACTCACCTGCCTGTATGTATCTAGTAATCCCAAAAGCACTGATTGCCTTGTTCAGGTGTGTTTAATTAGGGTTGGAGCTAAACTCTGCAGGACAGTGGCCCTCCAGGACCTGGTTTATCACTGGTTTAAAGACTCCATTAAAGACTCAATTAGAGACTCCATAATAAGTAGAAGAAACGAATGATCAGATCTTATACAGGACATAGCATACTATAGGCACAGCTTACTGTATATTAAACCATTTCACTGCAGCATTTTTGAGATATGGGACTATATGGTTATCTGGGGGCTATAAAGACCCAATTTCTAATAAGTAGAAAAAGCCAATGGTCATTTACTATAAGGGACCTTCCATATAATGTGCACACAACATATCAAACCATTTTACTGCAGATTTTTTTATATATGGGACCTTATGGTGATTTAGAGGGCTTTAAAGACCCAATTTCTAATAAGCAGAAAAAGCTAATGGTTAGTTATTATACTGGACATCCCATACTATATGCAGACCTCTTCTGAAACCATTTTACTGCAGCTGTTTTGAATAATGATACATCATTACATTTTAGAGGGCTATAAAGATACAATTATAAGTTCACACTAATAAGTTGAAAAAAAAAAGATTGGTCAGTTCTTATACTGGACATCCCATACTAAAGTATATGCACACCTCATACAAAACCATTTTACTGCAGTGTTTTTGAGATATAGGACATTAATCTACCTCAGAGGCCTATAAAGACCCCATTTCTAATGAGTAGAACAAGCTAATGATCAGTTCTTCCACAGGATGTTCCAAAATGTATGCAGACCTCATATGAAACCATTTTACTGCAGCATTTTTGAGATATGGGACTATATGGTGCTTAAGATGGCTATAAAGACCCAATTTTTAATAAATAGAACAAATTAATGGTTATTTCTTATAGAGGACAAGGCAAGCCGTTTTACTGGGATGTGCTTGACCAGCCAGAGATGACCTAACACAATGGGTGCCACAAGGGAGTCCATGAGGAGAAGGGATAGTGTTTCGGTGTGATTGCCTGAGGTAAGGAGAGTCATGGGTTCTATAGTGTGGGTGACGTGCGGCAGTTCCTGACCATTGAGTGCGCTGACAGTAATCTGACGTGACAGGGGAAGGATAGGAAGTTACTGGTGATGAGCAAGGTTAGTGTCAATGAAATTACCTTCGGCTCCTGAATCCAGAAGGGCGTGACAGGTGTGAGTGTTATTGGCCCACCGCAGATTCATCAGAAGGAGAGTTGATGATATTGAGGAGTTCCTGTCGGAGATCCCACCCGATAGTAGCCTCAAACTTACTACCGGGCTGACTCTTTTTACCGGCAGAAAAGAAGCATGTGTGCAGAAGATGTCCAGAGCCACCGCAGTAGAGACAGTCCTTGGGACCTCCACCTCTCTCTCTCCTCCCGGGACAGTCAAGCTCTACCAACCTGCATGGGTTCGTGATCAACGACGGGACCGACCATGTTCTCCCGGCTCGAGTTGCCACTCTCCGGGTTACCGAGAAGGCGTGTGTGACTGGTCTGCGCCCCCAAGCGGTCAATCTGAGCATCCACATGGAGCACCAAGTCGATGAGTCCGTTGAGGCTGGTTGGCAACTCGAGGAGCTAGATCTCTTTGTGAACACGGTCAGCCAACACATGCAGGAATATATCCCACTGCGCCTCCTCATTCCACTTGCACGCAGCCACCAAGGTGCAAAACCTGATGGAATAGTCGGCCACGGAGAGATTTCTTTGCTTGAGATCTGCGAGCTCACGGGCCGCTTCCTTGCCGGCTATGGCCCGATCGAACACCCTCTTCATCCGTCTCAAAGGTGTGAGGCTGTAGGGAAAAATTCATGGAACATTTTGTCAAGAATGTTGTGCAGTAATTAGGCTCACCAGAGTAGCTCTCCAGCACCGGAAGACGAGGTTGGGGGCCGGTAGTGGTTTTCGGGGATATCCCGGGGAACGGACGGTGCAGGAGGCACAGCGTGAGTGGTCAGCCGATGGATTTGCTGGGTGAGCTTAGACACCTGTGTCACCAGCACTTGGACAACACGTCCGGTGTTGACTATGCTCTTCTGCTGCTGATCCATGCGAGTGACATTGTGGTGAATAAAATCTGTGAGAGAAGTGGAACTCGCTTTACCAACCGTGACAGGAGCTTCTGTGTCAACAACTGTCTTCAGAGCCTGAAAACTGCTGATGAGGCCAGAGGGATGGTTGTCAGTCTTAAAGAGCTACTGGCTAGTAAAGGATTTGAGTTCCAACAGTGGGCATCAATCCACCATAGTGTAGTATGTCATCTACTCAGGAAGGAACTATAGTTATCTCAGAAAGACACAGAGGTACGATTACACTCTAGGTCTGCATTAGCACTGCCCCACTGACACACTTAGATAGAAGCACTGTCCCTAAGAGCAGTGGTTCCCAACCCCGGTCCTGGAGGCCCCCCAATACTGCATGTTTTCCATGTCATCTTAATCAAACACACCTGATTCAGATCATCAGCTCTTTAGTAGAGACTCCAAGACCTGAACTGGGTGTGTCAAAAGAGAGATGCAAATTGTGCAGTGTAGGGTGGGCTCCAGGAACGTGGGTAGGAACCACTGTCTTATGGAATATGATTGGATTATGGAATACCCATCATGCACAATTTAAACAATTTTGCGCCATTAATGTAGAGAATTCCAACCTACAAATACTTGATGCCAGGCAGATTACAACCTACAAATAATTACTGGAAGCCAGTGAATAGTGTGTTCACAGGGCAGCAAGTGGAGGACAACTAACTAGGGCTGTAGTACTCGAGTCCGGTCTTGGACTCGAGTCCGGACTCGAGACATTTTTCTGTCGTCTCGGACTTGTCTCGGACTCGTTGAATTTGCACTCGGACTTGTCTCGGACTTGGCCATTGGACTCGCCAAGTCTTCTAGTTGGTCTCGACCGAGTCCAGCAAAAAAATAAAATAAAAAATTTCTCCTTAAAAAACCAAACCACATTTGCATGATGTCGCGACTGAAAACGTGTGGAAAACGCTAGGCGCCGCTCTCCTTATTTCCAAAGCACTCTGTAGCCTGCGCTCCCGCTCCAGTGGCGTCTGCTGTTGCTGGGCAACCATGACCCGCTCTCCATGATGACGCAGAAGTTTCAGCAAAGAATAAATGGAATTCCAGCACTTAAAATCACTTGCAGTAGCTCTGCTAATAGATTCATTTAAAAAATGGCTATCCTTGTACAACTATGATCATCTGTTTCTCCATCTTGCCTTAGCTTTCAGTATTGTTCCGGGAAAGGATATGCATGACCAGTGGTGCACTTACTGCGACCTGAAAAGTTTAGATATTTCTAATTTAATTTTCTACCTGTTAGATTGTGTTTTATTTACGTCTACACCTAGATGGCCTTTTTTTTTTTTATCAATAAACGCGTATTAATGTATAGCCTTATGCAACAATTACATATGTAAATTTTAAAAACTTTATATATGACATTGCATATTTACATTTTCATGTAACAGCCAGTATTTGTATCTGTAAAAATCACAAAATTTTTTCCTATCTGCATTCGGATACAACATCGTACAGTTACTTGATAAGACTGTTATGACTTTTTATATATTTTTTCGTAGTTATCACTGAACAAGTATGTCGTGTTAAACTGAAATAATTATTAATTTCTAAAATAATATTTATCATGCAAGCAGAGAGATGTCATGACAAACGTTTAGTGATCATTTGAACACGACTGAATCCATTCAATGCACACATTCTCATTTCGCAGAACACTTTGAGCGAGTCTTAATGTTAATGAACTTCACTAAACAGATGTGTGTGTTCCGCCCAAACCAGCAAAAGGTAAAGATGCAAACATGTAGGACAAGTAGACAATGTATCCGTATCGAAGCTGATTATTAGCCTACTCTTGAGAGAGAACTGATTTGGTTTTTGAGAGACTGAGACGCGCAGCGCGGCTGTTTGATTGGTGAGCGCGCTGTGCTTATTCCATTCATTCGTATCATGGTAGCCTAAGCTTTCAATATTTGCCTTTTAAATATATACAAATAATATAACGTGTAGCTATGATGTATTATTATAGGTAAAATTACTCTTGCAACGCTCTGATTTCTGAGCGATAAACAGAGAGGCGACAAAAATGCGGTGTTTGATTTGCTCTCTTTTCACTCATAAAGTTTACATTCATTCACTTCTGGCGCTGATGCCCTGGCTCACCTGTTAGCTAGCAAACACCAGACTCTGTCAGCTTCAGCCGAGTATTCAGGCAGAATTATTCCTTGAGCGTTATTTGTTTTTTAAGACATTATCCGTGCCATTCCGAATAAGGTATTCGGCTTCAGGCACAACCCTAATTAGTACATTACATATTTTATTTTTACATGCAACATAGATAAGGTCATATAGTAACAGCTCCACGCAATATTGTAATTCTAAAATTCACATCGTTCTTGCAAACACTTTGTATGCATTATGGTTAATGCATGCTGGAGTAGTCGATTGTTTCCGACAGTGCTCGACTAGTCCATGCAAGCCCTAGTACAGTATGACAAAAATTTCACTGTATTTATGTGCGCATGTCCAGTAGAGCCAAACGTATCCATTCTAGCCTTGCTGCGCGCATTTGTCATATCCCGAGCTTTGCGTGTGTCTGTGCACTGTGCCAATTAGGCATAGTCATATACATTTTTGATCACAGATATAATGTCAACAAAAAATAAAGTACATACAAATTATTTGACCTTACAGTTCCAAACTTTGTTTGTTTATCCAAGTTTATTTCCCAGGGTCGGACTGGGGGTAAAACCAGTACTCATTAACAAGGCCCCAAAGGAAGAGAGGGCCCTTGAAAAGTATGAATCTGAAATATACATTTTTTACCTGGATATTTTCATGGGTGGGGGCCATGGGGGCCCATCAGGACTGCCTATGCATAGGGCCCAGGATCTTGTTTAACGCCCCTGTTAGCTTTAACCCTAATTATACACACTTGAACCTAATCAAGCTCTTAATAGACACACTAATCTTCCAGGTGTTTTAAGGCCAGTTGGAGCTAAACTTTTCAGGACATTGGCCATCCAGGATGTAGTTTGGAGACCCCTGTCCTACAGAGTTGTTACTTTGCACATGCTTTTTGATCATTACAAATAATAATGTAAAATGATTTTCTTAGAATAGGAGATATGCTTTCTCTCGCATCACAAACATTATCAGTTGTTAAGTATGTGGTCTTGAAGAGGACCCTTTTTTCTTTCATTTGGACTCGGTCTTGGACTTGGACTCGAAACATTTGGACTTGGACTTGACTTGGACTCGAACCTCTTTGGACTCGGTCTTGACTCGGTCTCGACTAGTCCTGGACTTGGACTTGACTTGGACTCGACAAAGCCGGACTTGACTACAGCTCTACAACTAACATCTGGAGATTTCCTACAAGTAGAAACATATGGTGCCTAAAACATGGTAAACCTCTTCCATCCTCTACCAGTAAACTGTTCACCTTGTGTTCACTACAGAAATATAGTAATTCAAGTGTAAGGAAGGCTTCAATTAGCAGAAGCACCCAACATTGCAACTAAGCACTCAATTTTCCTTGACTTCAGTCATGTCCTTACCAAGCTTTGTGGCACATAGAAGAACTCCTTTTGAGCATTGGCCTGATCAAATAACTAATTTTTAAGGAGGGGAAAGAGAGTATGCCACCTGAGTTAGAAAAGCAGAAAGTTCACTTTCGATTCAATCCACTTGGAATTACTCCTCATTAAAGAGATATGGAATGTGAGAAATAATCTGTTAAATCAGCTCTATATGCTTCTGTTGACGCCCAATCTGTAACAAAGGAGGTCCTAAGGACAATACTGATTGGGAGAGGGAAAACTGAACTCAAAAAGGGCGGCTGTACAAAAGGCCCACAATGAGTATAACAAGCATGTAGTTAATATGGAAGCTGAGCAAGGACACAGACAAAGCACTTAAAGGGGGGGTGAAATGCTATTTCATGCATACTGAGTTTTTTTACACTGTTAAAGAGTTGGATTCCCATGCTAAACATGGAAAAAGTTTCAAAAATTAAGTTGTACGTTTGAAGCAGTATTTTTGTTCCCAAAATACTCCTTCCGGTTTGTCACAAGTTTTGGAAAAAAAATTTCGAGTATGGCTCTGTGTGACGTTAGATGGAGCGGAATTTCCTTATATGGGTCCCGAGGGCACGTCTGCCGGAAGAGCGCGCGCTCCCGTATAGCGAGGCTGAGCAGCACAGACATTTCACTGATCATGATGATGGGTTTTCCCTCACGGTAATGTCACAGCTTCCACATGCTCTCAACGCAAAAGCCTATTCGCGCTCGTGATTCTTTAGCTCCGCTCACACGTCACGCCTCCAGCCGGTCGTGTTTTTCCGGGAAAAATCGGTACAGACTATCTTTATCTTATGAATATAATAAAACTAAAGACTTTTTGGATTTATGAAGGATGCAGTACTACTCTATATGTACTCAAGATTAACAGGATATTGAGTGAAAACTAGCATTTCACCCCCCCTTTAAGTATCTTTTATTTTTATTTTTACACACTCTCCTTTTTGCCCCCTCTTTTTTACAACCATCATATGTTTCAAAAGCAATCATGTTCTCTCAACAACACTCTAACATCAAATGCAGATTGCAACATACTCTTGCAAACCTGTGTCCTATCTTCACTAATCTTTTTCTGAGGAGCTCTGGAATTGCCAGTCAGATGTCACAAAGCAGACTTAATTTCTGCAATTGCTTCTCAGTCTTCTCTTAGTATCTTGGGCTTGACTGAGAGATTCGTCCAGAAGATTCACCCAAAGTATGCTCCCCCATCATGTTGGGAGGGGTACTGGTCTCCTCATTTCTATCAACTGGAAATACTCAACCCACTCTCCCCCTATGCAATAATTACTTTAATTATTAATTATTATTATTATTTTTTTAACCTCAGAACAACTTGATGATGTAACAAACTATGGACTCTCTCTTTTCAAGCATTTTAAATACAGTTGCTCCTTTACGCTTAAGGAAGGTTTAAGTAAAACAGTCTGACACCATGGTATAATGAGCACACTTGTAACCTACAGAGAGCAGCCTGGAAAATTAAGCACAGCTGGAGGAAAACAAAACTAGAGTTATTTTGTATTGCTTGGCGGTAAGTAATCTATCTTACAGAAAAGCTTTAAAAACTGCTAGATCAGAATACTTTTAATCCCTTTTAGAAACATAAGCCCAGGTATTTATTCAGTACAGTGGCTAAATTAACGAAAAATAAAGCATCAAGTGTTAACATTTCCCGACATCACAGCAGTAATGACTTTATGAACTACTTTACTTCTAAGATCGTTACTATTAGAGATAAAATTGTAACCATGCAGCCGTCAGCTACAGTATTGCATCAGACAGTACACTTATATCCCCTGAGGAACAGTTCCACTCATTCTCTGTAGAACTATAGGATACTGTAGGAGATACTATAGGAGAGGGAGAATTGTATAAACTTGTTAAATCAGCTAAACCAACATCTTGCATGTTAGACCCTATTCCATCTAAGTTCCTGAAAGAGGTGCTTCCAGAAGTCATAGATCCTCCTCTGACTATTATTAATACCTCACCGTCGGAAGAGTAGGATATGTCCCCAAAACCTTCAAACTGGCTATTATTAAGCCTCTCATCAAAAAAACAAAAACAATTTGACCTCAAAGAACTTGTAAATCATAGACCGATCTCAAATCTCCCTTTTCTGTCCAAGATACCAGAAAAGGTAGTATCCTCACAATTATATTCCTTATTAGAGGAAATATCTGTGAGGATTTCCAGTCAGGATGTAGACCGTATCATAGTACTGAGACTGCTCTCCTTAGATTTACAAATGACCTGCTCTTATCATCTGATCGTGGTTGTATATCTCTATTAATGCTAATGGATATTAGTGCTGCTTTCAAACACTATTGACTGCAACATTCTTTTGCATAGACTATAAAACTTTGAACTGAGAAATGGAAGCTTTAGCCTAAGTTCTGCCAGGAAGACTCAATCACTTCGTCACTAATTACCTTCATCATTATCCAATCACGTCTTTATACTCCTGTATAAAAGATCGTACTTACACATGTTTGAGTTCGCAGATGCTGACGCGACAACCTCCACCCTCCCCACCACCACCAGGATGGTCCTGTCCTTACCTTCCAGGGGGGTCGGCTGCGCCCCTGCCTTCGTCTTCAGGCAGGAAATGCAGATTCGCTACCCTCGGATTACGAACCATGGACGGGGCCTTCCGCCAAAGAAATTTATTATTGTGCTTGCTGAGCTGTCAATAAATGTATGCTTCGTACATCATTTTATCTCCCGAGTCTTTCTGGTAGAACTGAGTTTTTTTCTCCATTCTGTCACTGATGGAGTGTTGGTTCCTTTGGTTCCAATTACAGAAAAATCGTTGACTTCATTTCAAATGATTCTACAGATACTATTTAAACTGAACTGAGATGAATGATGACAACACTGAATTCAATGATGAACTGCCTTTAAATGTCAGTTAATTAATGTTGTTCAGTTGCGTTGACGCAATCCTTTCTGTTTAAAGCGCTACATATATAAAAATAACTCACTTGAACACTTTGTTGGCATTAATGGAAGTGCATTAACATGGTTTAAATCATACTTATATGACCGCTATCAATTTGTAGTAGCGAATGAAGAGGTATCATATCGATCAAAAGTGCAGTGTGGAGTACCTCAAGGCTCAGTACTAGGGCCATTACTCTTCACGCTTTACATGTTTCCCTTGGGAGATATCATCAGGAAACACGGTGTTAGCTTTCACAGTTATGCTGATGATTCTGTGACGAGCACTCCCAGAGGAATCAGCGTCACCCTGGAAACCAAAGCAAAACACCTGCACGTCCTCGTCACCGGCTGATCGGTCAGAGCTGCTCCCCCTCAGCCAGCACATTTAAAAGGAGCACATGTTACACTCAGAAGAGGTTCTTGAACCGAATGCAATACTGGTCTAACCCCTCTCTCTTCACTTTTCAGAAAGCGGCGAGTGACCGACAGCCCAGCCACTTTGGAGCACGTTTGGACACCCACTTTCACCTTAAGTGGCACAGGAAAGCACGAAGAGCACACGGGAAGCACCGGCCACCAGAAAGTGGAGCAGCACCTTCGAGGCATCACTGTGTTCAATAAACCCACCCTCCGGGGCTTTTGATTTCACATACTCCTTGTCGAGTGATTCTTCACCCCGTGACAATACTCAGCTCTATATTTCTTCACGGCCCGGCGAGACATACCAATTTGAAAAACTTACAGAATACATAATGGATATAAAAAAAAAAGCATTTTTTTACTGCTAAATTGTCAAATGCAGAATTGTTAATCCATGCATTTATGACCTCAAGGTTAGATTATTGTAATGCTTTATTGGGTGGTTGTTCTGCACAGTTGGTAAACAAACTCCAGGTATTCCAAAATGCAGCAGCAAGAGTTCTTACTAAAACCAGGAAGTATGACCATATTAGCCCTGTTCTGTTCACACTGCACTGGCTCCCTATTAAACATCGTTTAGATTTAAAAATCTTGCTTATTACTTATAAAGCCCTGAATGGTTTAGCATCTCAGTACTTGAATGAGAACTTGTTACATTATAATCCCCCACGTCCGCTGCGTTCTCAAAACTCAGGCAATTTGATAATACCTAGAATATCAAAATCAACGGCGGGAGGCAGATCCTTTTCTTATTTGGCGCCTAAACACTGGAATAACACTGTTTGGGAGACAGTTTAAATCTATATTAAAGACCCATCTCCTTAACCTAATTCCAATATCCAAATCCGTTAAAGGATTTTTAGGCTGTATTAATTAGGTAACCCGGAACCAGGAACACTTCCCATAACACCAGATGTACTTGCTACATCATTGGAAGAATGGCATCTACACTAATAGTCTGTTTCTCTATTATTCCGAGGTCACCATAGCCACCAGATCCAGTCGGTATCCAGATCAGAGGGTCACTGCAGTCACCCGGATACAGTACATATCCAGACTAGATGGTGGATCAGAACCTAGAAAAGACCTCTACATCCATGCAAGACAGCGGAGACCAGGACAACTAGAGTTTAAATGTTAAGAATGTTGTTCAGTTGCTTTGACACAATGTTTTTTGTTTAAAGCGCTATATAAATAAAGGTGACTTGATTTGACTAGAGCCCCAGATACAGATCCCCTGTAAAGACCTTGTCTCAGATGACCACCAGGAAAAGACCACAAGAAACAGATGATTCTTCTGCACAATCTGACTTTGCTGCAGCCTGGAATTGAACTGCTGGTTTCTTCTCGTCAGAGGAGAACTGGCCCCCTAACTGAGCCTGGTTTCTCCCAAGGTTTTTTTTTCTCCATTCTGTCACCGATGGAGTTTCGGTTCCTTGCCGCCGTCTCCTCTGGCTTGCTTAGTTGGGGTCACTTCATCTACAGCGATATCATTGACTTGATTGCAAATAAATGCACAGACACTATTTAAACTGAAAAGAGATGACATCACTGAATTCAAAGATGAACTGCCTTTAACTGTCATTTTGCATTATTGACACAGTTCTCCTAATGAATGTTGTTCAGTTGCTTTGACACAATGTATTTTGTTTAAAGCGCTATATAAATAAAGGTGACTTGACTTGACTTGACATCCTCTCTTCTCTCCTTCAAAAACCTTTTAAAAATGCCTTTATTCTCTGAGTATTACTCTTCCGTTCTCAGTCTGTAATTTGTACCCTGTTGTGAGCTCTTGGTATGTGTTCTGTCTTCTGGTATTGATGTTTAGTCAAGTCAATCAAGTCAAGTCAAGTCTGCTTTATTGTCAATTCTTCCACTTGTACAGTAAATACATACAGAGAATTGAAATTACATTACACTCAGACCCGTGGTGCATACAGATAACACTATCAGTAGGGCCTAAAAAAACAGATAGAAACAGATAAAATATAAAATATAAAATACAACTATACAAATAAGGGCATGTAAAAAAAAAAAAAAAAAGTTAAATAAAGCAGTGCAAGGAACATGGCAGATAGAGTGCAGATAAAGATTGAAGTGCAAAAAAAAAAACAAAAAAACCCTATTCAGTCTGATTAAAGTGACATAGCAGTTGTTTTATTTAACTGACTGAAAAGGTAGTAGAATGACGTCAGTTCCATGCTGAATAGTGAGCAGACCAATGCTGCACAAAGTGACTGGTGCATGTTATCAATTGTTAGTGGGAGGGGGAGTGGAAGGACCTGTGGATGTGGGAATGGGGGGTGGGGGTTCATAATTCAGTGGTGTCTGGTGCAGACGGCGGGGGGCATGTTTGGGAGCGAGTTTAGCTTCCTGACAGCCTGATGGATGAAGCTGTCCCTCAGTCTGCTGGTCCTGGCCTGGAGACTCTGCAGTCTCCTCCCTGATGGCAGCAGACTGAAGAAGCTGTGTGACAGGTAGGATCTCCTGCAATCCAGAGGGCTTTGCGAGTGAGACGGGTTCCGTAAATTTCCTGGAGGGACACCAATGATCTTCTCAGCTGTTCTCACTATGCGTTGTAGTCTTCCGGCAGTACACATTGCAGATGCCATGCCACACAGTGATGCAGCTCGTTAGAATGCTCTCGATGGTGCCTCTGTAGAAAGTGCACATGATGGGGGGTGGGGCTTTGGCTCTTCTCAGTTTGTGGAGGAAGTAGAGTCACTGCTGTGATTTCTTGGCCAGTGCTGCAGTGTTGTCGGTCCAATGAGAGGTCCTCTGTGATGTCACACATTCCACAGTCGCATCGTGTCTTATCTTTTCTTATAGTGTCTTTAACTTTTTCTTTTCCTTAAACCGGTTTTGTAAAGTGACCTCGGGGTTTGGAAAGGAGCTATATAAATAAAAATGATTATAATTCAGAATTTGTAAACGTTTATAAAAGTTTACTAATTATTAATGACTTTATGTGCAATCATCTCTATGGCAAAATGTTCCCCCAAAGGTCCTTAATTCACCCTATTTACACATATTAACTTATTTATTACTAATTTGTTCGTGTTTTTGCAGTACCCAATCTAAAGTCGAGACTATTAACCATTTGTAAATGTTTACTAATCTTTTAGTATCTTTATGGATTTCTAGCTAACATTTAGTTTAACTAAAGACATCACACAGACATTGAAATTAAGACATTGAAATTCAGGTGCAAAGCATGTTCTTATTGCCTCAACACTTATTAGTATACTACTGTATATCATTAAACAGGATATTCCTTTAATCATACATCAACAATGTAATAAACTGACTGAATCGTATTCCCAAATAGTAATCAATTTGACCCCTGTAGTCAAGTCGTGACCTTTATTTATCTAGCACTTTATGTAGCACACAGATTGTTTCAAAGTAACTGAACAGCATTAAATAGGAAAATTGTGTCAATAATGCAAAAAGGTAGTTCGTCATTGAATTCAGTGATGTCATCATTCAGCTCAGTTCAATCTAAATATAATCTATTCAATCAAGTCGACGATATCGCTGGACATTAAGTGTCACCAACTGAGCAAGCCAGAGGCAACAGAGTAAAGGAACTGTAACGCAGCAGACTATGATAGGCCCAGAATGGGTCTCCTCAGTCTACTGCGGGACGTGTTAATGTTCAAAACCCCAACAAAACGAGACCAAAAGAGATGACTTAACCCGCAGATTTTCTTCAGTGTAACTTGGTGTTTTATTCACACGTGCACCGATAAAACAACAGTCCAGCAGTGTAGATATTGACCAGTGCTCAGTCCAAACCAATATATATAAAAACAACAAAATAACGGTATAATAAATATACACAAATTTTCCACTTGTATCTACCAATATACAAAGGGGTTTTTCTTAGCTCACGGCACCTCAACAGCACGTCTGCTCGACTTGGTTAACAAGCCCCATCTGAAGTCTAGCGCAAAGATTTAAAGACCAGACTCCGCCCATTTTCAGGCACGACCCTTAATAGGTAAGTTCCACCAGTATTATTTAATCATCCACTTTAAGATTTATACAAAACTTCACTTGGTAATGTATTAAAACAAATCATCACTCATTTGCAACCACAATACAAAACCACCATATATTAGTTGTCACCAATCTGTTTCTATTTACAGATCGAAATACTCGGGTACCCCACCACACAAACAGACATGGTTTCACCGGATCCTAGGCTGCCGCGCTGGCGCGTCGTCAACCGATGACGTCAAAAGCGATCGCCTTCCAAAACCTCTAGTTCGCCAGCACGGCATCTAGTAACCCGGCTATGGGAACATGTAACGCAGACGATTAAACAAAACATAAAACAATAGACAAAGTTTATGTGTGATTTATATGGATGGCATGATAACTGAGGGAGAGAAAGGAGGGTGGATGACTGACCGAGTGACACCAAGCAAGCGTGTGCACCCACTATGCCGATAGCAGCACAAACTGAACAGGAGGGGTGAGTAATGATTGTATATGTGTGTGCGTGTTCTTATAATACGTGCCAGTGCTGCCACTTACAGCGTTGAAGAAGGTCACTTCTTCACATCACCTCCCCCCTCTTCAAGCCGCGCACTGTCCGGGAACCTGGACAGGTAGTCGGCCACAAGGTTCTTTCTCCTGGGGCAATGACGGATTTGGAATCTGAACGGCTGGAGAGCCAAGTACCATCGAGTCACTCTTGCGTTGTGGTCTTTCATAGAGTGTATCCAGGTTAGTGCCCGATGGTCAGTCTCCAGGTCAAACTCCCGCCCCAGGAGGTAATATCGTAGAGCTTCGAGGGCCCACTTTATTGCAAGGCATTCCTTTTCGATTGTTGAGTACCTGGTCTCCCTGGGCAATAGTTTCCTGCTCAAAAACACCACAGGCTTCTCTGCCCCCAGAGTCCCTTGGGCCAGCACTGCTCCAATCCCTTTGTCCGAGGCATCCACCTGTACCAGGAACCGGCGGTTAAAGTCCGGACTCTGCAGCACTGGTGCGGAGCACATCTTCCCTCTTAGGGAATTGAATGCTTTTTCGCAGGCCTCTGTCCATTTCACCGTGTTCTTCCCCCCTTTTTGTAGGAAGTCTGTCAGTGGTACTGCGATTGAGGCAAAATCCGGGATGAACCGGCGGTACCATCCCACAAGACCCAGAAAGGACCGGACTTCCTTCTTCGTCCTAGGTCTCGGACTTTCCCGGATTGCTTGTACTTTACATGCCTGTGGCCGTAGTTCACCATTGCCCAATTGGTACCCCAGGTAGTTGGTTTCTCGCTTTGCCCACTCACATTTAGCCATGTTCAAGGACAGGCCCGCTGTATGGATTCTCTCCAAGGTCTGTCGTAGATGGCTTAGGTGGTCCTTCCAGTTATGACTGTAGATGACTACATCATCCAGGTAGGCTGCCGCCCACTCTTCACAGCCCCGGAGTACCTGGTCCATTAGTCGTTGGAAGGTGGCAGGTGCCCCATGCAGACCAAAGGGTAGAACGGTGAAATGGTATAATCCAACTGGTGTTCTAAAGGCAGTAAGAGGCTTGGAGTTTGGGTCGAGGGGCACCTGCCAGTATCCCTTACAAAGGTCCAATGTCGTAATGTACCGGGCCTGCCCTATTCGCTCCAACAGGTCATCAATCCTTGGCATAGGATAGGCATCGAACTTCGACTGGGAATTCAGCTTACGGAAGTCAACACAGACACGCAGTGATCCATCTTTTTTTGGTACCATGACTAATGGGCTGCTCCACTCACTAGGGGAAGGTTCAATGACACCCAACTCTTTCATAGTCTCTATTTCTGCCTTTAGCGAAGCTTGTAACCGTTCTGGGATTCTGTATGGTTGCTGTCTAAAGGGAGTTTGATTAGTGAGGTGTATGGTATGTTGGATGAGCTCAGTCCGTCCAGGCCTTGGCCGGAACAGTGATGGGAACTGATGGAGGAGATCTTGCAGTTCTACCCGTTGTGGCTCATCCAGGTGACCCAGCATCACCGTTGCAGCATCTCTCTGCGGTTGCATATCTGGGCTAGGCTCGTCATCCTCTTCCTCTACGGTTCTCACCATCAATACCATATCTTTGGGGCTTACTGTTCCCTCCTTCCACTCCTTCAGCAGGTTGATGTGATAGGTCTGGTGGGTCTTCCTCTTTTCCAGGTGGTTAAGCTCATATGTCACCGGACCCATCTTCCTCACCACAGTATACGGCACCTGCCACTTGGCGAGCAACTTGTTGCTTGAAGTTGGTAAGAGTAACAGTACCTTCTGTCCTGGCTGGAACTGACGCAGTCTGGCTTGCTGGTCATACCACCTCTTCTGCCCTGCTTGAGCTTCTTGGAGGTTTTCTTTGGCTTGTTCCCTATAGGTCTCTAACCGGTCTCTCATCTCCAGGATGAACTTTACGATACCTCTCTCCTCTGTTTCGGCCTTTGGTTTGGTCCAGGTTTTCCTTAAGATGTCCAGAGGTCCTTGGACTTGCCAGCCGTAGAGAAGTTCAAAGGGTGAGAATCCTGTTGATGCCTGCGGTACCTCCCGGTAGGCAAACAGGAGAAATGGCAGCCACTTATCCCAATCGCGTCCTGTGTCTGCGACAAACTTCCGCAACATACCCTTCAGCGTCTGATTGAACCTCTCCACCAGTCCATCCGTCTGCGGATGGTAGGGGGTCGTTCGAATGGCTGTACTGCCCAGTTGCCGATGAAGCTGTTTCATCAATTGAGAGGTAAAATTTGTCCCCTGGTCAGTGAGGATCTCATCTGGGATGCCTACCCTAGAAAACAGCTGGATGAGAGCATGAATGACCTTTGGTGTAGTAATGGTACGAAGTGGGAAAGCTTCTGGATATCTTGTGGCATAGTCACAGATGACAAGGATGTATCGGTGCCCTACACTGCTCTTTTCTAGCGGGCCCACAATGTCCATGGCGATGCGACGGAAAGGGGTGGAAATGACAGGTAATGGTTGCAATGGCGCTCTACCACGCTGATGTACAGCACTGGTCTTTTGACATATTGAGCATGTGGTACAATATGTGTGCACGTCAGTGTACATGGTTGGCCAGTAGAACCGTGAACTAATACGCATGTATGTCTTTTGTAGTGCTAAATGACCTGCCCATGGAATGGTGTGTGCTAGATACAACACAAGGGGTCGACAAGACAAGGGTACAACCACACGTAGAACATCAGCAGTTTGGGCATACAAAATACCATCGTTTATCACATACTGTTCCTCCATCTTAGATTCCTTTAACCCTTCAGCTTTTTCGAACAAGGCTTTTAACGTTTCATCCCCCCTTTGCAACTCAGCCAGGTTTTCTGGGATCTGCCATTCATGAGTCTCAAGCCCTTTCGTATCGGGTTTGAAGACTGGAGTACCCATATATTTACATAGTCGCCTCTGACGACGTGTTTTTCTTGGGCCTTTGGTCCCGCCCTGCAACAGACTATTGTCTAAGTCTGGCAGAGGCTGCAGACCCGCCTTGGATTTGACCCCTTGTTATTACCGGAAAGGAACACATAGGCATGGTATTCCCCACCTCAGTGACCTGGTTTCCCCTCTCATTCACCAGTTCACTTAAAATTGGGAGATCTCTCCCCAGAATCATGTCGGCCGGTAAGGTGTCAATTACTGCCACTCTTAAAAGATACATCTGACCTTGCACACCCACCAACACCTCAGCCTTTGGATACGGCTTTACATCCCCGTGCACGCATTGTACCTTAGTGGTGGTATCATAGTCAATATTAACAACATGGCATGATTTAATTAGAGAGAGTGCACTACCAGTATCTAGCATTGCCTTTAACGAATGTCCATTTACCGTAATGTCCAACAGCATGTTATTACCTTGCCCCAGCCCAACAGAGTCTACTTCCCCATCATTTTCTCTGGGCACATAGCAAAAGCCAGTCAGTTTGGCTTTACGTGCTGGACATACAGAAGCTTTGTGTCCTGGCTGTTGACATGCAAAGCAGATCAGTTTCGGTGTAGTAGCCAACTTAAGTTCATGGATAGTGTCTTGGGAACTATCTGTGTGTGCAAACCGTGCTTTACCTTTGACAGGTTGAGTGCGCGGGCCAGATCGATGGGCATTCTGGTACTGCTGGGCTAGCTTTGCAGCTGCTAATCCTGATTCTGGTTCATGCTCCTTTACCCAAGTACGGCTGTCGTATGGCAGTACACGAAGTAGCTGTTCCAGGATGATCAGCTCCCCGATCTCCTCTTTAGAAAATGCAGATCAGGACGCACCCATCTCTGGAAAAGATTCCGCAGACGATGGTATGTTTCGGTTGGTGACTCACCCTCTGGGATGTTCACTGCCCGAAACCGCTGACGATACGTCTCGGCTGAGATGTTGAACTTCTGCAGTAGGGCGTCCTTAAGGTGGTTGTAGCCATCTGCGAGATTCTCATCCATTGCGAGGTATGCCTCAAGTGCTTGCCCAGTCAGTAAAGGTACGAGTCGACAGCTCCACTCTTCCCTTGGCCACTGCCACGTTCGGGCCAATCGCTCAAACCTCCTCAGATAACTCTCGATGTCGTCCCCTGGCTGCAAGACAGGCACCGGTGTCTCTGATCGATGTATGGGCCCTCTATGCTGTGTTAGTGACCTGGTTGGTGATGTGGATATTCCTGAAGGCCCCGGCGTTGGGAGATTCATATGTATGCTCCCCATGTCACTCGGAGTTGCTACGGTTGATCTCACAGTCTGCTGGATTGACTCACGAATGCCCTGCAGCTCCCGCACATATCTCTCCTCCCTCACTTGCTGCGCCTCAAGGAAATCTCTCATCAGGCTCGCCAGGCCCCCGCTGGGTACTGTGGATGGTCCACCGGTCGGTGCTAAGCCGGGTTTGCTCGACGCTTCAGGAGGATCTACCCATGACGCCTCCTCTCCTTCCGATGTCAAGCTGTCTCCGGTCTCTTCCCCTTTAACCACCCACTTTACTTGTGAGCGCAGACCAGGCCTCTTGCCTTTTGGTGCTTTCTTACGGGAAGCCATCCCACCGCTGCCACCAAATGTAACGCAGCAGACTATGATAGGCCCAGAATGGGTCTCCTCAGTCTACTGCGGGACGTGTTAATGTTCAAAACCCCAACAAAACGAGACCAAAAGAGATGACTTAACCCGCAGATTTTCTTCAGTGTAACTTGGTGTTTTATTCACACGTGCACAGATAAAACAACAGTCCAGCAGTGTAGATATTGACCAGTGCTCAGTCCAAACCAATATATATAAAAACAAAATAACAAAATAACGGTATAATAAATATACACAAATTTTCCACTTGTATCTACCAATATACAAAGGGGTTTTTCTTAGCTCACGGCACCTCAACAGCACGTCTGCTTGACTTGGTTAACAAGCCCCATCTGAAGTCTAGCGCAAAGATTTAAAGACCAGACTCCGCCCATTTTCAGGCACGACCCTTAATAGGTAAGTTCCACCAGTATTATTTAATCATCCACTTTAAGATTTATACAAAACTTCACTTGGTAATGTATTAAAACAAATCATCACTCATTTGCAACCACAATACAAAACCACCATATATTAGTTGTCACCAATCTGTTTCTATTTACAGATCGAAATACTCGGGTACCCCACCACACAAACAGACATGGTTTCACCGGATCCTAGGCTGCCGCGCTGGCGCGTCGTCAACCGATGACGTCAAAAGCGATCGCCTTCCAAAACCTCTAGTTCGCCAGCACGGCATCTAGTAACCCGGCTATGGGAACATGTAACGCAGACGATTAAACAAAACATAAAACAATAGACAAAGTTTATGTGTGATTTATATGGATGGCATGGTAACTGAGGGAGAGAAAGGAGGGTGGATGACTGACCGAGTGCCACCAAGCAAGCGTGTGCACCCGCTATGCCGATAGCAGCACAAACTGAACAGGAGGGGTGAGTAATGATTGTATATGTGTGTGCGTGTTCTTATAATACGTGCCAGTGCTGCCGCTTACAGCGTTGAAGAAGGTCACTTCTTCACAGGAACCAAAACTCCATCAGTGGCAGAATAGAGAAAAAACCTTGGGAGAAAGGCTCAGTCGGGGGTCCAGTTCTCCTCAGATTGTCAGATTGTCCGATTGTGCAGAGGACTCAACTCATTCCTGTGGTTTTGTCCCGGTGACTGTCTAGGAGACAAAGTCTTTACTGTGGATCTGTCTCTGGGGCTCATCTAGCTGTCCTGGTCTCCGCTGCCTTTCATGATTGTAGAGGTCCTTTCTAGGTGATGTTGATGTAGATAACATCTGGTCTGGATACATACTGGATACGAGGGATTGCAGTGACCATCTGATCTGGATACAGTTGCTACAGTGGCTACGGTGACCTCGGAATAAGAAAGACTATTAGACTAGACTAATATTAGCATAGGTGCCATTCTTCCAATGATGTAACATGTAAGAAACAGTGATTAAGATGTTGAAGATCTCGATGAAGATGTTAATTGCAGCATAGGAGTGTTTATTGCAGCAGAGTGACAAAGTACATATAGTTTCACATGTAGTTTCAATCTTTTGTTCATTATCTGGCTCGGCTTGGTGTTTATCTTCAGTTCTCTCTTCACAGTCAGTGTACCGTTCGTGTAAATTAATTACTCTGGGATATTGGTTTGTCTGAACTCAGAGGGAGTTAACAGCTTAAGTCATTTGTGGATTAATGCTTATTGGAGACGCGAACCGTGTCAAATGATTCAGTTCGATTTGTTAAACTGGTTCAAGAAGATCCGGTTACATCGAGTGATTCGTTCGCGAACCGGATATCACTAAACTGCAGTGTTGTGAATGCGCTCACAACAGACCCAGAAGAGAAGACAAAGCTGAATAAAGTCGTAGTTTTTGCTATTTTTGGACCAAAATGTAATCGATGCTTCAAAAAATTCTAACTGACCCTCTGTTGTCACATGGACTACTTTGATGATGTTTTTCTTACCTTTCTGGACATGGACAGTATACCGTATTCAATTTTTCAATTCAATTTTGAATTTTCAGAAAGCTCTTGGACTAAATGTAAAATATCTTAAACTGTGTTCCGAAGATGAACGGAGGTCTAACGGGTTAGGAATGGCATGAGGGTGAGTCATTAAATGACATAATTTTAATATTTGGGTGAACTAACCCTTTAAACTTCACATTGTCACGGTGCATCGGACTTAATACTCTATAACACACAATGAAATAATTCTGTGACCACACTACGTTGGGTCGATTCAGTTACTTTAGAATTTCTTCAGAATTATCACAACAACTAACTCCATTTCATTTACGTTAGAAACTGACAAATCTGTTTAAGTTACTTTAGAAACAATAGGTCTAAGACTACTCCGCTACCACACTGCATTGGGCTGATTCAGTTACTTAAGAATCTTAACAGAATTATAACAGACCAACAACATATTTCAGTTATAGTTTACAGCAACTTTAAACTTAAGCACTTTGCTTCAGTTACCTTAGAAACGACGATACCAACACAACTCTGCTACCACAGTGCATCGGGCTGATTCATTTCCATTAGAATCTTATTAAGAATTTGTACAAAATAGGCTTAAGAACACCTCCTGCCAACACTGAATAAACTAGATTCTCTTCTATCCTTACAAATTTCTTTTATAGATGTTTTTTAATGAGGGGGTTCCCTGACAAGACCAGCAAAAAGAAAGAAACCGCTTTTCTTACCTTTTTCTTCTTTTTGGAAATCCCTTGTTGGGTGGCTCGCCATTGTAAGAAAAAGTGATTAGGACATTGAAGATCTTGAAGATGTTTATTGCAGCATAGCAGTGAAAAAGCACATGTAGTACCTTGGGTTCAACAGAGTCAGAATGAATCCACAACATCCTAAGTTCAAACCTTTTATATGTTTTCAGTTTTTACCCTTCATTTAAATGGCGTTGCTCCCATTGTAACAGCTGTAGTCTTTATGTTAATTAAGTTCTAACACCCCTTTTTCTGAGGTGGTTCTCCGTGTCCCACACCATTCCCATTCTACAATTGGACACCATTTGCTGAGGATGTGATCATCCCAATGATCTATAAACAACATAACAGTTGACTTTCTTCTTCTCTATAATAATTAAGCCATTTTGGGAAATGAGCATGAGCAAACATATTGTGGAGTGGAAGCTGGGTCAAGGCAGTCTATAAATTCTTACAAGCAAGTACATTGTTTGTTTTGGGAAGTAGTCCTGGTTCCAGTTGTCCTAATTAATGCAGCATTAATTAATCCTTTAACTGATTTAAATATTAGAAACGTGTTACGTGTAAGCCAGGTTAAAGAGATGGGTATTTACCCTAGTTATTTACTCTAACTTTCACTTACTCTTACAAATCTACATCCCCTCCAGAAGCATGTGATCACAGAGAGGCAGAACTTTCCAGAACATTTTAATTCACCATTCTCAGTTGGTGAAATGATCTTTCCACCCCTATCAAGAATGTTGTATCCATAACAATTTTCAAGAGACAGCTGAAAACTCATCTCTTTCGTCAACAGTAGCTAGACTTAGCAAGCAAATCCTGTATGGAATTTACATCCAGGCTTGTTAATGCTTTGGTAACTGTGATTTTGCTAAGTAAGACATGTTCCTGGATCAACATCTTTTGATCCTGGATCAACAATATTGTCCAAAAATATAGACTTAACTCAATTCCTACTCCTAAATCTAACCATACCCATAATTTATTCCTTAAATCAGTTGGAAATGATAGCTGATTAACAATGGCGTAGAAGCATCTAACCCTGATTTTAAGCCTAAAACAGATATATCCTGAAAAGTTATATCTCAATTCTGATTGGTTGATTGGAATGTTGTTCCAGGATCAACAAGGACCTTAGCGCTTTGTTGTGATCTAATGCGGCTGAGTTTATGGACTTCATGCAAAAGCAGTGTTTACTGTATGTGCTCTTTTACTATAGTCTTTTAAGGAGAAAGCAAATAGCAAGCCACTAATTTGCCAATTACACTGAACACTCACTCTCGTTTGTTTCTAAGGTAAATCATCGAATGGTCACTGCTACACGTGAGTTGCTGAAATAATGATATAAGCATTGGCTAAAAAATATGTGCAGGTACTTTACTGTGTGAACAAGTGAGCACCCATGTCAGAGCTGCTTTCACATTCATGCAGACTGCACCACATTTCAAACTGAACTCATACCACCTTCAACAGATAGTCTCAGGCTCAGTACCCTGGGTCCGAATGACAGCTTTCACATTACTAGATTATTGTATGTTATCCATAATTATTATCCATGAGAGGCCAATACAGCATACATAAATAGGCTAATGTAAAACAGATGAATTAATCATTTTATAAGAGGATTCTGGTATTGAGGCTAAATCGAATTAGTGACAAACGTGGGTGTAGAAAAAAAGTTGAAGAAAACGTGATTCCTTGTTTTGAGGCCATTTTATTTGATATAAAAATATAAAAATGGAAATTGTAAGAAAAAAAGTTACAAAGTTACAAATAATTTTCACATTATTAGTTTTCCCCCATATAAATGCAGCACTTGAATGTTACAGCACAGCCACTGTTAATTTCAAAATCAGTTTGACCATTTCTTTCTTTTTTTTTTCTCCATATGAATGCAGCTTTACCCATATCAAATGGGACACTCATGAGACTTTGTTCAATTCACCACAAAACAACTTTCATTGTAGCATAGTAAGATGGCTCAAAATGTTTGAAAAAATAAAAATAGATAAGCATGCACAACAGTTAATGATAGATAGATTGCTATAAGAAACAATATATTTATTCATCACGCACGGCATAATGATTGTCATGTTTTACATTCTGAAAGTTGAACAAAAAGAAAAAAGAAAGAGCAGAGATCATTCAGTGTGTATCCTGCATTATGACACCACACACAAAAACATATCTAATTTAAATTTATCTATGATTATTAAAAGTCAACTAATAATAATTTAAAAAGTCAACAAACAAATTAATCACAAAACACAATAAGCTGGGGCATAGAAACAGTGGATACTCATGTTCAGGTCAATGTTCAATTTAATTAAATAATGTACTAGTATATGAAAATTGGTAAGTGTTCACAACACCATTTAGTCATGTATGAATTTAAATTGCAAGAGCATGGACGTTAACTATAGCAGGGTAACTGCATGGGAGAGAATATAACAAATCATTTTTGTTGTTGTTGTTTGTTCCAACAGCAACTTAAAAAAATCCACTATTGCCTTTCCACAGATTTCCAAAAGAAGTTGATTAAAGAAAATAATTATGGTAATCCAAAGTGAATTTAACTTAGGTAATCATTGCAGAAATGTGCCATGGCAGTCTGTGAAAAGTATCCACAAACAACTCAATAAAGCCAAATACTGCAAGTGTCAGTGCCTTTCCAGAGGCCAAACCAGCTGCTTAAACATTTCATGAAACATGATATAAAAAATATAGAGAACACTGTCCCTGCAGCTGCTTCATCTTGATAAAGTCAATGACAAAAATAAAGATAATTTGAATAAGAGCATAAATAAAATATAAAACAGTTACCATTACAGTTTGGAAGAACCCAGGTTCTGTGAATATAGAGGTGTGTGTGTGTGTGTGTGTGTGTCTGTGTGTGTGTGTGTGTGTGTGTGTGTACAGTATATACAGTACATATATTGCTAATAAAAGGTTTTGGATCAGTTAGACTTTTAATGTTTTTGAAAGAAGTCTCTTCTGCTCATCAAGGCTGCATTTATTTGATCAAAACTAGAAAGAAATAATGGATTTCTATTTTAATATAATTTAAAATAATTAATTTATGTGAAGCAAAGCACACACACACCAAAAAAGTTTCCAAAATTTTTTTTTTTTTGTGTATACATTATCTTTTGAAGCAGCACAACTGTTTCCAACACTGTATATTAGAATGATTTCTGAAGGATCATGTGAAGACTGAAGTACTTTGCATCACAGGAATAAATTGTATTTCAAAGTATATTAAAATTAAAAAAACATTATTATATTATAAATGTTTGATCAAATAAATGTAGTCTTGATGAGCAAAATAAACTTTAAAAAACATTAAAGATCTTTTCAAAAGCACTATATATGATTCATGAAAATAGCTAACATGCTGTCCAACAGACTTTGTTTGAGCGTGCACCCCAAGATGGAGTGAAATGTGGACAAGCATCATGTGTATACTTAATTCAAGTACATATCTAACTGGTAAAATACATTTAAAAGTATGTCAAAATACGGGTCTTCAGTGTTAGTGAACTTTAGAGTAACTTTTGTAAAATGAATAATTAATTCATATTTAACTCATACAGTGAAGACTATGCGGTTTTGAACACATTATTATATTACATTTTTGTAGTGTTTCTTACTTTAAAACTATTGTTAGCTAGACCTACCAGAAAACCTTAAAACGGTGTTACTTTATTTGTTTGGGTTTTGTTTCTTTGTCCTTTTTTATTACTGTTTACAGCTATTGCTTGACATATATTATGATATATAATTTATCCTGAAATAAAATACAATATTTAACAAAAAAAAAATTCTTACAATTTTGGTCATATTACCCACCCCTGGTCATGCAAGCTTTAAGCAGCCATATCTACAATGTACATTATACTACAAAACAGCATACTTAACTTACTATTTATGCCATGAAACGGTATGACAGAAATTTTAAATACAGTATGCTGTTTCAAAGTACAGTTCTGTAGTGAGCTAACCTCACAGGGTTTTTGTTTTATGGTCTAGTTTATCTAATGTGCCCTAATGGTTAGAGAGTTGGACTTGTTACCCGAAGGTCACAGGTTTGAGACTCAGTGCTGGCAGGAGTGGTAGTTGGGGGGAGTGAATGAACAGTGCTCTTTTACACCCTCAATACCCATGACTGAAGTGCTCTTGAGCAAGGCACTGAACCCCAGTTGCACTCTGGGTGCTGGATATATAGCTGCCCACTGCTCAGGGTGTGTGTTCCCTACTCATTGCTGTGTGTGTGTGCACTTGGATGGGTTAAATGCAGAGGACCAATTCCGAGTATGGGTTACCATACTTGGCAAAATGTCATGACTTTCACTTTTCATTTGGTGTTGTACCACCATTGCCTTTGATCTGTAACCAGGCGTCCCCCAGTGCTTTAATGAAGTGGTCATCGACTGAGCCTGTGATGCACACTGAGTTAGAGACGGGCAAAGGCTCCTTATAGACCTTCCCCAGACTGCGGCGGAAATGCTCTTCAATAACAGGGTCACACACAGTGTTTGCTGATGAAGAGAAAACAAACAGACTCTACATGTGATGCTCAACAATCATACTGTCATACCAGGCCCACACAGAATCTGTGCCACAGAATTCCAATACTAAATAAACTATGAACATTTTAGGTCCATTTCACTCACTAAAATAGTTCTAAACAAAGCCACTGCAGGACTGTCATGCCTTTCAACCAACTCAACGCAATGTTTTGTTGCTAAATCAATCCACATTTTTAATGATGAATCTAAATAATTTCAAAGCATCATTTCATTCATTTAAAATCATTTAATATTCAACATAATTAAACCAAAAACAGAAATGTCCATTTTAAAACTTAATCTCAAAATTCAATCTCACAGCATTATAAAAAAATGTAACATAATAGCATTATTTATGGAATTCTAATTGTAGTGTTGAATCTATTTTTTTTTTTTTCCTAAAACTACTTATTTGTAATGTCTATTCAATGTTTTTCTCATTTGACACAGGAATTACTTTTTTTCCTCTTCCCAAATTGATGTGCAATTAATTCAGCACATCATATAATTCATTAAACTCTAACCTTGAATTGCTTGACAGTCCTGATTGTTACATTTACTTAAATTTAAAAATAAGAATTAAATTGTTCTTTTTTTTAATCCGTTTCATTTTAAATTTGTGGTCTCCAACCCAGCTCCTGGATAACTACTGTCCTACAGATTTCAGCTCCAACCCCAATCAAACCCCTTGATAATGACAGACAGGTGTGTTGGAACAGGGTTGGACCTGAAGTCTGCAGGATGGTAGCTCTCCAGGAGCAGGATTGGAGATCCCTGTTTTAAATAAATCTGCCATAGCAATTTAAAGATCCTATCAATCTCTTTAGCCAAGCCTTCTGATAACCAGTTAAGAGTAGCAAATGATGGTGAGCCAGTCAACCAAGTACACATTTCTGATACTTGAAAGGTGCTAGATGAAATACCTTTGGGTTTGTTGGAGGATCCAGATGTGCAGCTATTTGGTGACATGTAGCAACTGGAAAGACTGCAAGGGCGGTTGCTGGCAGGGGCACAGGTAATTACCGAAGGACGATTCTGATATAAAATGAATGTAACTTTTTTTGTATTTGTTTGTTTTTGAAATATGACAATTCTACATGCCAATGTATGGGAAAACATTTAGCAACACATCCTGTAACAGTAAAGCAACTGATGTAGAATCAATGTTGAGAACACATGTCAGTGTCTTAGATCGTATAATTCTGACCTGCTGGCGACTTGTGCTGGATCCAGGAGTTAGAAGCATGCTCCTAGTAGGATCCATGCTTCGTTTGCTCATCTCAAGGGGTTGATCCACCCCAAAAATGGGGAAAGGTGCAAATACATGATGGTTATGAAGACCACTCAGAGACCTGTGACTATAACTATAGTTCCATAACTCCTGGTTTTCAGTGTCTCCATTTGAATTTCTCCTATAAACACACAATAAAAAAAACTAAAAATACATAGATACATATACAAATACAAAAAAAAAAAAAAAAAGTTAACCGAACTATAGCAGACATACAGATGTGATCCTAATAAACATCTCATTTTATTCATCTGTTCTTCATCAGAGTCTTTTTGATGATTCAGAGAGTTTTCATGGTGTTTTCTCTTGGTCGGGCTTATGGGGGTACACTCCAAGTTAAGCACAGGAACCTTAGATGTTCCCGAAATATCTGTTAAACAAATCAGATTCAGATTAAGTCACAGTCATTGCTAATAATGCTTTAATAAAACTTTAATTGGTTATATGCAAACATATATATATATATATATATATATATATATATATATATATATATATATATATATATATATATATATATTTCAACAGTTATTCTCATAATTCAACAGTACTATTAAAATATTTCAAATAAATTTACTGTCAATGACATGATGTTCATTTTTGTCCACATCTATTAATTTAATTTATTGTTATATAGATTAAAATGTGATTCATACATATGACTTCAGTATGCACCCCTTTTCTATGCAAACATGTATTTATTATTATTATTTTTTTTATAAAATACATTTTGATATTTTGGGGGGCATAAAGTCATGATTTATTAATGAAGAACAAATCTTAATTAAAAGGTTAACCTCAAAATGTCAGATGATATGACATATAAAGATTAGCTCAGGCTGAAAATTTTACATAAATCTATGAATTATTCACACTATTAATAATGCTGAAATATATTATAAAACATGTATTAAAATGACAATTGATACATGTACACTTAACGTGTATTTAATGTGTAAGAAAACCTGACTATTTACTAGTTAATAATTGTAAAAGTGTTTTTTTTTTTTCTTTCAAAACCATATGAAACCAATATGAAAGTAAAATTGCATTTCTAAGAAAGTGGCAAATAGATGCAATTTATTAAATAAGTTATTAATAGATGCATTTTCATTACTGTCCACCATGGTACTGAATGATTAGTATTATTCCATATTCAAGCATTAATGGATGACATTCACATATTACTTCAGAAACTCAGTATTACATTATTTATTGTGTTTATTTGAATGCAGTTACTTACCCTCATATGTATTACACTGCAGTCTGCTAATGTCATCGTTCATTTTGTTGTTGATAAAATTATTAATCAAGATGTCCATTTCAACACAAACATTTACATTTGTAGCAGAAATATAGTCGGTTACTCCATCCGTTATGAAATGTGGTCTTTCAGTAAGGGGAAACCTAAACAACCTTACAATAGCTGGTAAGATGTGGAAATAAACATTTAAAATATTTGCTTTGTTTTTAGCATACTGAGCTGTTTTAGCTGTTAGCTCGGTAACCTGTCCGTCTAAGTCCTAAATCCTAAATGCCAACTTAAACTCGTCAAGCACGATCTTTTGTTTGTATAAATGGTCAATAAAGTAGTCAAACAGGTGGTGGCTAGGTGTTGTGCTACAATTGTAAAAAGTATGTATAATACTAACGCTGCTTGACAGAACCTCGTGTGTTTCCGCATGCAAAAAAAAAAGAAAAAAAAAAGAAAGAAAGAAAAATAGTTCTTTTTTCTCCATCAATCAAAATTTACTTATTATATTTCTTTCTAAACCATTGTTCATTTGTCTATATTCGGACATTTTCTGTCACAACATGTGACGACAATTTCAAAGAAAATATTTAAAATAGTTAACGTTATGTAACTTAGTCATCAAAAACGACTGCCATTGGCCTACTCTGAATAGCGCTGAAAACAGTGGCACGTACCACGTGACAACGCCTTCTCTCCGCTCATATACATTTAAATTTGCATTTATTAATTTGGCAGACTCTTTTATCCAAAGCGACTTACAAATGAGAATAGTGGAAGCAATCAAAAAGAGCAATGATATAAGTGCTATAACAAGTCTCAGTTAGCTTAACACATAACATGTGGCAAGGGCTTTTAAATAATATAATAGGCTAAATAAAAAGAAAACAGAATAGAAAAAAGAATAGAGCAAGCTAGTGTTAGAGGTCTTATACACACACACACACACACACACACACACACACACACATATTATATATATATATATATATATATATATATATATATATATATATATATATATATAAAATTAGGCTACATTCAGTACTATTAAAAGCTGCACATTTTCTTAAAAGCAGCACAAATAACTGTGGCCCTCTTTATTAAGATCTGTTTTGATCGATCCTATCACATGGACCTCGCTATAAATGTGTTAATTGAATTCAGTTTCAATTGTTCAACCACTGGAGGTAGTCAACATTTGAGGCCACACTTACATTGCATTTGCTCATGTGGTCAAATGTGTTTGAACAGCTGCAGAGGAACACCTACTCACTCAAAACGTAATTATTGTTAGACAGATTGTGGGTGTATTACATGTTTGTCAGTTGGAATCTCAAGAGAAATAAAGAAACTGTGAATCTCAGTGCTTGAACAGCCAGCAAATCCAGGTTCATCATCTCTCAGGCTGTCATATGAGTTAAAAATAAAAGGTTACACTACACATAAATAAGATGAATAAATACCTAAAAGGTATTGCAACAAAAGTATCTTGCCTGCAAGAATCAGGGGTGAACTGTGGCAAAGAATGGAATAAATCATGTAGAATGTGGTGTGACAGCTCATGTAATAGCATCGGTAGTTCAAGCAATCTCTCTGTAGCTGTATCTGCAAGAAAAACACAATAGTAATTATGTGAGGGGAAGCTCATTTGCTCAGTGCACTCTATTTTCCCACGCATGTACAGCAGGAAACCTTTTTATTTTGTATTCTGTCTTGTCACGAAGGATGCGATTAGGCATGGGGGAGGGTAGAGAGAGCAAGCCTCTCATGCAGGGATGCAGCAAGCGTCTGATTGGCTGCATACATATACGACATCAGAGCTGGTGAAAGCAGAGAGGGGAGGAAAAACTGCGACGCAAGGAGGGATCCCAGCATCTCACTTCGCTGTGTATTCAGCCCTAAGCTTCTCCCACTGGGATAAACCCCATGAATGTAGGTGCTTAACATCTCTATTTCCAAAACAGTACTCCTCCTCCTCTAGTCTACAGTCATGAACTACCTGCGCCGGCGTCTGTCGGACAGCACCTTTATCTCCAACCTGCCTAATGGCTACATGTCAGACCTGCAGAAACCAGATCCTCCTCAACCTCCCCCTCCTGGACCAGCATCAGGACCAGCTCCAGTTTCCCCAGGCCAGGAGAGAAAACCCATCCAACCCCAGCCTGTAGGAACGGGATTCTTCAGCTCCATCACCAGTGTGGTGAAGCAGACGGCCGCCTCAGCAGGGCTGGTGGAGCAAACGCCTGTGCCCGCATCATTCAAGAGACACAAGATCCTGCTGGTCATCGATGAACCACAGGAGGACTGGTAAGAGCAAGGATTTTCACTTAAGCTTCTTGATCAGGTTGTATTTGGCTTCTCATTGTTTAATCCTCATCTGTTATTTATTAGTGTTAAGTTAAGTTTTTGGAGAAAAACAGGAAGATATAGTAAAGGCACTCTTTCATAATTAACATCTTTCATTCACAAGCTTCATGCTGTTATTGACTGGAAAAAGGCAACGCCATCACTGAATAAATCTTAAGTCTCACTGACCTACATGCCAAGTGTGTTTGATTAATAATGATATTACACTCACTGTCTAGTGTGAGCACTGTATTAGCACAAGGTGACAACTTAAAACATAACAATGTCGCTATTTAGACAATAAGTGTGTATTATTAATACAAATGTGAAAAAAAAATTACTGAATATAAGGAGCAGGAATATATAAAGCATTTCCAGATTTTATATAAATCAAGTGGACTCTGCAAATGGATGCCAACAATGTCTGTCATTTCCTCAAAAGATTAGTGTGAATTATAGTAAATGCATGATATCCTTTAAACCTGTATTTGCATTAGCATACAAAAGAAATGGTCACATATGGTTGAGCCTGAATATGTAAGATGTTAATTTGTGTGGTAGGATGTAGATTTTTGTGATACAGTGTGTCAAATATTTAAAGAATGTATTCAGACACAGACAAACTGGCTAAATTGATATATCAGGTATTATATTAAATACATTTTATTTTTAAAGGGTCTGTTATTAATATTATGAATATGGATCTTATTCCATTAAATCTTGCTAACAGGACAGAGAAGTGTGTTATATTTGGTGTGGTGAAGGTTGTATTATAATTGAATCCCTTAAACATCAAAACATTGATATCTTAAAATAAACAGGTGCTTTAAATTTGTTATAGCCTTAAATGAATGGATGATGCATTTATATAGTGCTTTATTGTGTATTACTGTACACCCAAAGGGCTTTACAATAATGCATAATGCCTTGTATACATTAGTAATTATCATCTTCTCGATATGATGTTAACCACACAAACAAGCTATTAAAAGCAATATTCAAAATGGCATAGTAGAGGCACTTTAAAATCGGTTCAATTTTCTTATATATTGGGATATAACTCAAACATTTCAGCCCAGACATTTAGGAATGTATTATTCTATTTATATACAATATACCATATCATTTAAACTGTGAATTTGCTACTCAGTATAACTATACCTTTTGTTTTGTTTTGTTCTTTTTTTACCCATGTACCATTTTACCTTTTACTACACATTAATAGCAACTCCATATGAGTTATTTTCTTTTTGTTTAAAGTTGGATCAACAGTGCACATCTGTTGCAAAGCAGGGGTGACAGAGAAATGATCATCTGTGATTTTTGCCAACATAGTATACGACAGCAAAGGAACAGTCCCTGAAATTAGTGCACTGCACTGAATGACACTATTGGTGAAATGTGTAATTACTAACAAGAAGTTTAAACCCCACTGGTCTGAATTATAGCTCTGAGTTGACAGTAGAGTTGACAGTAGCTCAGCAATCTACATCCAGTTTGGCTGCAATTTTATCACTGTAGCTCTAATAGTCCCCTTTATTTGTATAGCACTTTATACAATACTGGTTGTGTCAAAGCAGCTTTACACAGTTAAAGAAAATAGTTTGTCAATATTGCAAGACAATAACAGAGTAATTTTTTCAGCTAAAGTCAGTTCATTGATTATTCACTGATGTCATCATCCAGTTCAGCTCTCTTCCAATAGTGTTTGTGCAATCAGTCAAGCGTCCTCAACTAAGCAAGCCAGAGGCAACAGCGGCAAGGAACCAAAACTCCATCAGGGACAGAATGGAGAAAAAAACTTTGGGAGAAACCATGCTCTCTGCTGACATTCAGGGCTGTAGAGGTCCTCTCTAGGTGCTGATCCATCATCTGGTCTGGATATTTACTGGATCCGGGTGACTGCAGTGACCCTCTGATCTGGATACAGACTGGATCTGGTGGCTAGATTTAAACTGCAAGAGTGTGTCTGCTTCCCGAACAATGTTAGGTAGGTTATAACAGAGTTTAGGCGCCAAATAGGAAAGGGATCTGCCGCCCGCAGCTGATTTTGATATTCTAGGTATTATCAAATTGCCTGAGTTTTTTAGAACATAGCGGACGTAGAGAATTATAATGTAAAAGGAGCTCATTCAAATACTGTGGCGCTAAACCATTCAGGGCTTTATAAATAATAAGCAATATTTTAAAATCTATACGATGTTTGATAGGGAGCCAGTGCAGTGTGGACAGGACCGGGCTAATATGGTCATACTTCCTGGTTCTAGTAAGAACTCTTGCTGCTGCATTTTGGACTAGCTGTTGTTTGTTTACTAAGCGTGCAGAACAACCACCCAATGAAGCATTACAATAATCTAACCTTGAGGTCATAAATGCATGGATTAACATTCCTACATTTGACATTGAGAGCATAGGCCATAATTTAGATATATTTTTGAGATGAAAAAATGCAGTTTTACAATTGCTAGAAACGTGGCTTTCTAAGGGAAGATTGCAATCAAATAGCACATCTAGGTTCCTAACTGATGACGAAGAATTGACAGAGCAACCATCAAGTCTCAGACAGTGTTCTAGGTTATTACAAGCTGAGTTTTTAGGTCCTATAATTAACACCTCTGTTTTTTTTTTTTTTTTTTCAGAATTTAGCAGTAAGAAATTACTCGTCATAGAGTTTTTTATATTGACTATGCATTCCATTAGTTTTTCAAATTGGTGTGTTTCACCGGGCCGCGGATAAATATATAGAGATGAGTATCATCAGCATAACAGTGAAAGCTAACACCATGTTTCCTGATGATATCTCCCAAGGGTAACATATAATGCTTGAAGAGTAGCGGCCCAAGTACTGAGCCTTGAGGTACTCCATACTGCACTTGTGATCAATATGATACATCTTCATTCACTGCTACGAACTGATGGCGGTCATATAAGTACGATTTAAACCATGCTAATGAACTTTAGTTAATTTAGCCACTGTGTTGAATAAATACCTGGGGTTATGTGTGTTTTCTTCTAAAAGAGAAGAAAAGTAATCGGATCTAGCAGTTTTTAATGCCTCAGGATTGGTTACTTTCCCGCAAAGCAATACGAAATACCTCTAGTTTTGTTTTCCTCCAGCTGCGCTCCATTTTTCGGGCTGCTCTCTTTAGGGTGCGAGTATGTTCATTATACCATGGTGTCATACATGGTGTTTCCTTAACCTTTCTTAAGCGTAAAGGAGCAACTGTATTTAAAATGGTAGAAAAGAGAGAGTCCATAGTTTATGTTACATCAAGTTGTTCTGAGGTTTTGGATATGCTAAGGAATTTGGATACATCAGGAAGATAACTTAAAAAGCAGTCTTTTGTGGTAGAAGTGATGTGTTCAGTGTTCAGTGTGATGGTGCTGGATGTGTTACTGTTGACCCGTACTGCCTGAGGTCTTCCAGTCAGAAAGTTTAACAGCCAGTTGCACAGCGAATTGTTGAGGCCCAGCTGGACTTTTTTTGTGAATGAGCCGTTGAGGGTTGATTGTGTTGAATGCTGAAGTCTGAGTGTTTTTCTGTCTGGATGGGTGAGTGCTGAGTGGAGGGCAATGGGGATAGCATCATCGGTCAAGCTTTTGTACTGATATGCAAACTGAAAGGGGTCCAGGGAGGGGGGGGGGGGGACTTGATGTGATGCATGACTAGCAGTTCAAAGCACTTCATGAGAATAGGAGTGCAACTGAATGGTAGTCAACTTATTATTATTATTATTATTATTATAGCATAATTTTTATTCATTATTTTATTTAATCATAGTAGTTTGTTAGTTGTAGTTAGTTAGTAGTTTGTGTGTGTGTGTGTGTGTGTGTGTGTGTGTAACCTCAAGTTGAAGGGAAAACATTTGATACTCGTTGTGGCAAGCCAATTTAATCATGGGATTCCTGGAATGTCGCATGAACTACTTCAGGTGAAAAAAAATTGCAAAAATGTTGATCACCATGGTAACTAGCCTACTGCACAATATGCCATCATCCTCATGCCAACATGCATGGCAAAAATACCACATTCATATAAATTCCCCCAAAATATATATATATTACAATTGTACAGCAGCTTGTCACTTGGGAAGTACCCTATAAAGGACATATTTGTCCCCTTTCACAACGTTCGCCGTAGCACCTTAAGTATAATAGTACCATATCACTACTTTTAAGGTACTAATATGCACTTTTTAAGGACAGATAAGGTACAAAAAATGGATTATTAATGAACTAACAAATGATAAAAGCACATTACTATGTAATATTAAGTCAAGTTAATGTCACAGGTTTTTGAATGAAATATGAATGCAATTTCTGTATGATAAAAAGACCTGAGCCTCTCATTTTGGATGAACAAAAAATATATATATATAATATATCTATATATTAGTCATTTTATCTCCTTTTTAAACCCCTTTCTCATTTCTACAGGGCCAAACTCTTTAGAGGGAAAAAGCTGAATGGAGATTATGATATTAAAGTTGAACAGGTGAGTTTAGGAAAGTAACAGGACAAATCAAATCAATCAAAGTATTTTTATTTATTAATTCAGTTGCTGATTGATTGATTGATTGATTTTGTTTTTCAGGCTGAGTTTGGTGACATCAGTGTCGTGGCTCATGCTAATGGATCATGTAATGTGGCTGTACAGGTTTTGCAGAATGAAAACAAAGTTTTCAGGTAAACTGGCATTTAAAATTTACCTCAAGCTATTCAAATTATACTGCAATAACTGAGTTAATGTGCAATAATGAATTGTCAGTAAAAATGTAAGTTTCTGTGTGATTTTATTGTTGTGCAAACAGCCAGCTGAATTTCTTAACCTTCAATCAGTATGAAAGCTGCATTAACCAACCAAATCATGTGTAATGTAATAATGTAATAAAGAACAATTGTAATAAAAGCCCTTTCACAATGATTTGAGTGTCTTGTCACCAAGACAATGCTTCTGTGTAATTACGAAAATCAATTCACTCATTCTTCAGAAGCACATTCAAAACACTGTCTAAAATTACTTTATAAGACATTATAGCTTATAGCACCTTAATCAGGGTAGGACCATACGTACTTTCTGACAAGAATGAAAAACAAGGATGTGAGGGGAAAGATGTACAGTGCATTCAATGGATTGAACTGTTGTTAAAACATGTCGACTGTTAAAATTACAAAGAAAAACTATTAAAAAGTGGCAGCTCTTCTGCTGCACTCAGCGTCTGATTTCATTCACTCATTCAAATAGACGACATTAGTGGATTAATGTAGGGAGTAGTGATTGATGGTATAGGGATTTCGAACACAGCAAATTACTTAACGAGAGGGCTTGGTAAAACAAGACAGGGAAGCACATGGCCAACATAAAGACAGAGCTCAGGGACTCAGGCATAAAACAATTACAAAAACATACCAGGGCAGAGTCCTGACACCTTTGCTCACTTCTTCTAAGTATCTAAGAGGTTTTGCTTTGTGATGTGGAGATAGCCACTCCACTTAAAATTGAAGTCTCTTATGCCTCTCCATGGTGGATAAAATCCATGGAGACACTGCGCATGTGCATCAGCTGTCTGCTTGCACAGTGATTGGGCTACACTTCTTATTCACTGGTGCCACAGTGGTGTACAGTGGAGTATATCTCCCTGACATCGGCCTGGAGGTGTGAGAATTTATATTATTTGGCAGGACTGTTTTGCCTTAGCCTGAGCTAGTTTAGCAATTAATGCAGTAATATCAGTAGCCCCTTTTGGATTGTTGCGTGAAGTTTCACGTAGGCAGACTGAAAAGGTCTAGCCCCAGTTCCCCCATATATCTTGAATACCCAGCCATGCAAAACCCTTGACAGACACATTTTGACAATGAGGTTTGTGTCTGTGACTTTATCTCCACAACACATGCCCGGACAGCTGGAATCAATTGTCTAATCAGTGTGAGGTGCGATTGACAGCCTTTTACCGTCCTAAAAAATATCCTTTCTACTCCTTGGCCCACCTGTTGAGAGTGCAAGTCAATGAAAGTTTGGTCGTGGCCCTGCAGCAGACTTCCATGAGGTCTAATCTGATGGCAGATCTCCACTCTGGTTGCTACATTATCAAGATGAATTATTTGGGAGGATAGAGTCATTTTCCTTCATCACTGTTGAGAAGATGAGAGGACTTCATGTTCCTCGCCCCGCAAAAAAGACAAACCCAGCCAACAGCAGAACAAGATTTAAATACATTAATGCATATTCAGTGCAGTTTTCACTATCTTCACGTGAGAAGAAAACAAGAATTCCTAGTATGTAACCAGGCTGTGATGAGTTATGTAATAGGCAGGACGTCCTGACTGAAAATTGATCTGTCAGTGATGTAATTGGTGCTTCCACTATTGGACAGTTGGTTGCATATTTAACGCAAGTTAACGCAACCTATACAAACACATTGCAATAATAACTCCAAATAATGACTTTTATTTATGTGTGTGATATTTTCCCCTACAGGTCATTTAAGCCTGACTTTGTCCTGATCCGACAGCATGCTTACAGCATGACAGAGAATGAGGATTTCCGTAACTTAATCATTGGACTGCAGTACGCCGGCATTCCCAGCATCAACTCCCTGGAGTCCATTTACAACCTCTGTGACAAACCCTGGGCAGTAAGTTTGAGAATGGTCGATTTGACATGGCATATCATTTGAAAGATATCTGCTCCGAACTCACCTCTCCAAACCTATCTGCAGTTTGCAAGTCTGATCAGCACATGCAAGAAACTTGGACAGGAGAAATTCCCATTAATTGAACAGACATTCTATCCCAATTATAAAGAAATGGTAAGCGGTTGTTCCATAAATATTTTCTTCCAATAATGAATTTATCTGCGTATTTAAATAAATACTTTGTTTGTGGGAAAACAAACCAGGTGACTATGCCAGCATTTCCTGTTGTCGTGAAAATTGGGCACGCTCACTCTGGTGTGGGGAAGGTAATGTTTACACTGAGACAATGACTGTAAAAGAAGCGATGCATGTTCATGTGCGGTTAAGCATGTAATCAAATAATTTGTGTTGTTAAGGTGAAAGTGGAGAACCCCACAAAGTTTCAGGACATAGCGGGTGTGGTGGCTATCACTCAGACCTACAGCACATCTGAACCTTTCATCGAAGCCAAATATGACATCAGGATTCAGAAAATAGGAAATGATTACAAAGCTTACATGTGAGTAACGATGCTAGTATGGAGAGTTTCTGAACACATCTCAGATTTAGCTAAATGCTGTTCTTGACAGATGAAGAATGCTCCTCGTTTCACAGGAGGACGTCAGTCTCAGGTAACTGGAAGTCCAACACTGGCACTGCCATGGTGGAGCAGGTGGCGATGACAGACAGGTAACCCTTACAATAATGGCACATTTTAAAGCATCTGCTACAGGTAAACAGTATGCTTCAGACATGACCAAGCATGTTGCATTGTTCCGCAGTTATAAGCTTTGGGTTGACACCTGCAGTGAAATCTTTGGAGGCCTTGAAATTTGTGCAGTTAAAGCTATTCATGGAAAAGATGGAAAAGATTACATTACTGAGGTATGTGCTATACTTTTGGAAATGCTGCATGCTAGTTCTATAGATATGACATATAAAGATGTTGTAGAGTTTTTTTTTGTTTTGTTTTTGTTTTCTACAAATTCAACCATTGTGTTTTATTATGTATGTAATATTACTAATATCTGTGTTTTTTTATTAGGTAATGGGTTCATCTATGCCATTAGTGGGAGACCATCAAGCCGAGGACCAGCAGCTGATAGCAGACATGGTCATTGCCAAATTGAATCATGTTACAGCACAAAATCCCAAAAGACCAACAGCTATTCAACCAAGAAAGGTAGATGATGTAACAACATTAAAAAAAAAAAAAAAATTGAACCTTAAATTTGATTTTCAAGGAAAGTTATCTATAGTGCAGCGCATACAGTATATGAGTATGTCAGCAGCTCGGAGGGTTGAACTAAAACATCTCTTTTGTGAATGTTACTTGTATGAGCAGATGTGTTTTTTTTTCTTTCAGAATGCTGTTGTGGTTGAAGTAAATCACGACCCACCACAGAAAGCTCCTCCACAAGGCTGTTTGCAGTACATTCTTGACTGCAATGGTGTTGCTGTGGGTCCAAAATTAGTGCAGGCAAACTAATACAACCATGAAAGCTCTAAGCATTTAAACTCCCGACAGGTTGTGTTCAAACATTCGGACAGTGTCCTGAGGTGTAAGGGAACAAATAATCTGAATGAAAAGTCTTAATTTGGGCCTGATCGGTATTTCAGGCTATGCTGTGTAACTTTCACTGTTCTGCGCTTGTGATGGTTGCTTTGTTTCTATGTGAAGCGGTTGTCTCTTCAGGGTCGTTGTGTGGTAATACAGCAGATCGTGCCTAGTGTTCAGTGCCACTCTTTCCCATGTACTTTTTTCTTGTTTTATGTCTTGTGTTATGTTTCAGTTAATGGTGTTCAAAGAGTTATAGTGTGTGTGTGTGTACCTGGTATTCCCTATGGTAAAGGGGAGCAAAAGTCACCACAAGGATAGTAATACCAGTAAATTTTGACCTTGTGGGGACAATTTATTTTTTATTTTTAATCTTTATTTTTGGTTTCCATGAGGAAATAAACTTATAAATCAAACAGAATGAAGTTTTTTTTAAAAAATGCAAAACGTTTTCTGTGAGGGGAAGGTTTGGGCTAAGGGGATAGAAAATAGTTTGTACAGTATAAAACCATTACACCTATGAAATGACCCCATAAAACATGGAAACCAGTGTGTGTGTGTGTGTGTGTGTGTGTGTGTGAATGGTTGTATTTATATATGAAAGTATGGAGGCTATAAAATATAAGTGAACATTTTAATTGCATGATCAAATGTGTGTGTCATTGTGTGCTGAAAGGTAATGTGTGTATTTTATTTTATGACATCACTGTTGAAGTAATAGATATCATACTGTATGTACTTCTAGTATTGTAAATGTGTTACAAAATATGGTGAAATGTGTTTGCTACAATGGATGAAAACTCAATAATCAACATCAATAATGTTTTGTTCTTGTTACCAATACTATTGCAGAAATGTAATTAAATATAAAGCAATAAAATTAAAACTCTGAACAAACACAGAGTACTCCTAAACACTGATTTGTAGAAATGTATAAATGACACATAATTCACAAGGTAAATGTTTTTTTAACAACTAGTCGCTGAAATGGCATGCATAAATGTAAGACAATGTTGATTTTCAACCTTAAGAGGTCAAAATAAAATTAAGTGTTTCAATAAGGTATATGTTGAACGTCACCTGACCAAACCCAGGAAATAATATATATTAAATAATATTAAATAATACTTTTAAGATAATCAGTTAAACTAGCTACAGTAGCTATTTTTATTGTAAACATTTTTTTTCTTCACTTTTTATATCTAAATGTTAGTGAGCAGAATAAAAATGAAAAATACTTTTAGATATCAGTCTGCATGTGTGATGGACATTGGTATCTACTTTGAAAGCATCTTGAGTAAATACGCATCATATTTAATTAAGCATGTGCACAACACTTGAACCAGAAGCGATGAAACCCAGTTAACATGAGAATGTATCATATAACCTCCCTGCCAGAATCTTTTCAACAAGTTGCCCTAGTCAGACCAAGAAATGCAAGCATCCATTACTGCTCCCCATAATCATACTTCTTCAAGTTTGCTGTTACAAGAAGCTGACGCTGTACTGGGAGAAATTTAAAACTGTGGAGGAAAGGAAACTTTGCTTCAAGAGTAGAACGGCAGGGGATTTGTCCAAATGTGGGAAAACGGCAGAAGTAGTGGAAGCTGTGGAAACAGCTAAGGTGTACTGTATCATCAAGGCCATCATTCGCAGAGTAGTGAGGAATTTCACCACTTCAGCTCTTGCTTCTAGCATCTGTAAAGACCAGCATGAACATTAGCGAGTGGAACATACAATAGAGTCGGTGAGGCAAAAGTACGTTTGACCAGATATTTCTGTGTATATGAACCGATGGAACCAATGGTGCCAACAACGTGAACATTGTTCTATTGCCAAAGGTGTTTTTTATCGTATACATATCTTTTAGCTTCAAGACATATTATGAAATAATATTTGTTCCCTTTCAAGGGAACTTCGAACTGCATCCTCTAGGGGTTGTTATGGGGAACAACTTGTCGTGACCCGTGTCTGAAGCATACATTGAAAAAAAAACAACTTGTTGGCCAGCGACAGCCTCTGACGTCACTACTGGTGCGACTATAAACAAGCACTGGGAGAACACATCATTCTCTTCTTCGTCTTCACTGACTGTTCTGTTTGAAGTGTGCATCTGAAAGAACCGGTAAGAGCAATCTTTCTCTGTTTATCATGGCGACAACCAGCAAGCATTTAGACAATGTGTGGATCCGTGTCAGCGTTATTTGACACCCGATGACACACACGATCTTTGCGTCATTTGTTTGTGTGAAGAGCACGTACGCGATGTCTTTGAGGAGGCAATTTGCGTTTTTTCAATTAAAAAAGCTCCACTCTCGTTAATCTCTCTTCTGAAAAAAAGCAGAAAAGGCAGCCATCTGCTTCCCGCGGTTCAGGACCTGTCGCTGCTGAGGCACAGAGAAGAATGAGCTTGTGAGAATAACAGGTGGATCTGTCTGAATGGTTTAAAGAGGGACTTTCCCTTTCACGCTCGTTATGGTGGCGGACGAGAGAGAGCCTCGGGAGGATGATGTCATATCTTTAATATTTCTGATACTGAGGTTAGTGCTTTGCTGGGTTTTTACCCAGGAAAAGCAGGAGATATTTAAGGATGGTGAAGAAGCTGAGGCTGAGCCTTCTCAATTCTCCTGACCTGCGTATGTAGAGCTGTTGGGGGTTATTGATCGTGCCACGGCAAAGTAAAAAAAAAAGGACTTGCCATTAGAGTGCGCTTACAAGGTGACACTGTGAGGCCAAAATAAAAAAACAAAAACCCCTCGATGAGTGTTATCTTTTTGACCATAGCCCTCCAGCTCAGGTGAGCCTTCCATTCCTGCATGATCTCCATACAGAGATCAAAAAATGAAAGAAGCCGTTTTCACACGATGCTGGTGCACAACGGATCTCTCTCCGTGCTACCAAGCAGGCCGCCTCCGCCGTGGGCAGGACTATGGTGGCCATGGTGGCAGTGGAGAGACATCTGTGGATGAACCTGGCAGACATCGGGAGGAAAGAAAAGGCTTTCTTCTCGATGCTCAGGTTTCGCCTTCTGAACTTTTCGGTATTTCCATTGAGACGGCAACTGAGTTTCACAGAGGTCCAGGTCTGAGCCCGAATAACATAGGGGTCCTGGTCTGTCTCGATCTGAGGATCAAAGACGGGCACAGAAGGCTAGTGTCGTGACTTGCGCTCCTCCCCCATCTGCGGGCAGGGGTAAGAGGAATCGTGGGTCACGAGGAGGTAAGCAGAACCTAAGGGGTGTAGTCTAGACGAGGCACTGTTCTCATCCGAATCGAAGTGATACCGAGGTATCTACTCGTTTACTTTTGGGGATTTTTTAACTTCTGCTTTTATCTTCCCCTTCCTAATTCCCCTGTAACCACCAGCTCTCCACCTGATCGAGGTTAGGTGGAAACCTCTCACATAACAGCAGAGATGTATAAAGTACTAGAGACCCATACTTGAGTAAAAGTACAAGTGCTCTATCAAAAAAAGTGACTTGAGTAGAAGTTGAAGTGCTCTTTAAGCACCACACTTAAGTAGAAGTACTAAAGTATTCAACATTTTTTGTACTTAAGTATTGCAAGTAGTCTATTTTAAAATTTACTACTCAAGTACTGAAAGTAAAAGTAAAAGTATTGTGTTATGTAGCAATAAAAGAAAGTAGTTAAAAGTTTGAACATATTGTTTTTACTATTTCAAATGATTAACCTAAAGGACAATCACAATTCCTTTGACTGTAACTTCTTGTAAACAAAAAACGGTTACTAGGGTCAGTTAGACCAATTTGCAAAATGATGTCATTGATAACTTACCCTCATGTTGTTTCAAACCCGTAAGACATCAGAGGGTCATTTAGAATTTTTTGAAGCATCGAAAATACATTTTGGTCCAAAAATAGCAAAAACTACGACTTTATTCAGCATTGTCTTCTCTTCCGTGTCTGTTGTAAGACACTTAAAAACAAAGCAGTTTGTGATATCCGGTTCGCGAATGAATGTAACCGGATCTTTTTGAAACAGTTCACCAAATCGAACTGAATCGTTTTAAACGGTTCGCGTCTCCAATACGCATTAATCCACAGATGAATTAAGCTGTTAACTTGTTTAATGTGTCTGACACTCCCTCTGAGTTAAAACAAACCAATATCCCGGAGTAATTCATTGACTCAAACAGTACACTGACTGAACTGCTGTGAAGAGAGAACTGAAGATGAACACCGAGCCGAGCCAGATAATGACTCGTTCACGAGTCAAGAACCGTTTCTGTCAGACGCGTCCGATTCGTGAACCGAGGAGCTGATGATACTGCGCATGTGTGATTTAGCGTGAAGCAAACCGACACAGAGCGTCTGAACCGAACTGTTTCTTTTGGTGATTGATTCTGAACTGATTCTGTGTTAATGTTATGAGCCCAGGTGCAGTCAACGCCAATGACGCCATTGCGTCGAGCGCAAAAGAATCAGTGAACTGTTTTCTTCAACTGGTTTATTGAATCGAACTGTCAGAAAGAACTAACGTTACTGGTCATCCGAGAACCGATGCAACCGGTTCTTGACTCGTGACCGAGTCATTATCTGGCTCGGCTCGGTGTTCATCTCTCTCTTCACAGCAGTTCAGCCAGCACGCGCAGTCTTCTTAATCGCTTGATTCGCTCAATGATGTGCCAGCTTCATCAAACCTGCCATGCCATCTACAGTTCTTGCAGTGGTTTGTAATGGAATGATTCGTAACATTTTTATAATTGTAACGAGTAACGATGCAGCACATAAAAAAAAAATATCGGAGTAAAAGTATTAAACTCAGCGAAAATATGTACTGAAGTAAAAGTGGAAGTAGGAGAAAAAAATAATACTCTAGTAAAATACAGATACCGCCTTTTAGTACTTAAGTACAGTAGTGAAGTATATCTACTTCGTTACTATACATCTCTGCATAACAGTCTCTTATTGTCACGAATACGAACCCCGTGAGTCCCTCCAGAGGCCAGCAGAGGGCACCATCGCCCGAATACTGACACCTACAGGCATCCAAACACTCACTTACACTGATACTCACTACATTACCCAACAGCCCCGCACCTTGGACTGATCACCGGCCAGGTGTTCCATATCAGAGACTGCCATATAAGCCAGACCTTTGCGTCACCTCATTGCGAAGTCTTGTTTCTGCCACGGCTAACATTTCTGAGCGTTCTACCCTGTCTTGCTATCCTAGTTGCCAACCCTTGTTGTTTATCGATCCTAGAACCTTTGCTGCCTACCTTTGAACCCAGATTGTTATACGGACTGTGATACCTGCTGGTTACCCCGACCCACTGCTTGATATTGACTACGATTCTGATATCTCTATTATACTGTGTTTGCTGATCCTGACCCTTCGCCTGTACGACTACGAGTGTTCTAATAAAAGCTTGCAAATGGATCCCATGTCGAGTCAGTCATCGTTACAGAAGACTTCGCCAGGACAAGATCCAGCAGCCTATGAACATCTCTGCACCAACCTGGCAGCTCAGGCAAGTCAGATCGCTGCTAATCAGCAACAGTTAAATCATCTTACCGCCGTCACTGAGGAATTGGTGAAGGCTATTCAGAATCTCCATAGTCCTGTTGTCACGACACCCGCGCCACAAGCGGCCGCCATTGCACATGCGGTTCCCACGCCCTCTCAGATTAACCCACGACTGGCTTTACCTGAGAAATTCGACGGTGACCCTAACAAATGTAAAGGCTTCTTACTACAATGTTCGCTGTTTGTGGAACAACAACCCATGCTCTATTCCACTGACAAGAGTAAGGTTGCCTTTGTTTGCTCGTTATTAACCGGAAGGGCTCTTGACTGGATTACCGCTGTATGGCGCTCGGATGGATCATCCTTCTCCTCCTTCAACGATTTCCTCACACGCTTCCGTGAGGTTTTCGATCATCCCAAGGAGGGAAAGAGTGCTGGCGAACGCTTGCTAGAGCTCTCTCAGGGGAGATCTTCAGCTGCTGAGTATGCTATGAACTTCCGCACATTGGCAGCACAAACGACCTGGGTGAGTGACACCTTAAAAGTTCTGTTTCGAAAGGGTCTAAGTCATGAATTACAAGCTGAACTAGCATGTCGAGATGAGGGGAGAAGTTTGAACGATTTCATCGAGTTGACGATAGCAATTGACAATCTGCAGCGTTCACGTAAACCTCGCTCTCATGTCAGTACTGTCATTAAAGCAGCTCAGTCTGTCGAGGACTCTGAACCCATGCAAGTTAATACCTATCATCTCTCATCTGAGGAGAAGAATCGCCGCTTGGCAAATCGTCTATGTCTGTATTGCGGATCCCCTGGTCATCAACGAGCCAACTGTCCTTCACGTCCCTCATCTGTCTCATCCAAATTGGTGAGTGAATCCTTACACTCTCTCCATCCAGTAAACTGTGTGTTTGTACCCCTGAAGCTAACCATTAACAACGTTCAAGTGACCACATTTGCTTTACTGGACTCTGGAGCGGCTGGGAATTTCATGTCAGCTGAGTTTGCAAGAACAAACAACGTATCATTAATACCCTGTGCTAACTCTCTGTCTGTAGCTACCATAGATGGTCGTCCCCTGGGAACTGGTATCATCACTCACCTTACACAAAGTCTATCCGTCACAGCCGGTTTACTGCACCAGGAGGTCATTCAGTTCTACGTTCTGCCCACGTCCAATACACCCATAATTCTGGGACTACCATGGCTGAGACTGCACGATCCGCTAGTATCATGGAGGGAAGGTCAGATATTAAAGTGGAGCACTAAATGTCAAACAAAATGCCTATCTACCATTTCTCCTCTTCCAGTGCGCTCGTTGGCGATTAACAAGGAGTCATTCGAGGTTCCCAACCTACCAGCGGAATATCACGACCTCAAGGCAGCTTTCAGCAAAACCCAAGCAAACACCTTACCACCTCATCGACCCCATGACTGTGCTGTTGATCTTCTACCAGGTCACAATCCACCCAAGGGTCGTGTGTTCCCACTGTCACTCCCAGAAACCGAAGCCATGACTAAATACATCAGGGAGGAGTTGGAGAAAGGCTTCATACGTCCTTCCACTTCCCCTGCATCCGCTGGTTTCTTCTTCGTCAAAAAGAAGGACGGCAGTTTAAGACCCTGCATTGATTACCGTGGTCTCAACGAGATCACGGTGAAGTACCGTTATCCCCTTCCTCTGGTTCCAGCTGCATTAGAACAACTTCGCACAGCTCAATACTACACCAAGCTTGACTTACGCTGTGCTTACAACCTGATTCGCATCAGAGAGGGTGACGAGTGGAAGACGGCCTTTTCTACAACCAACGGTCACTATGAATACCGGGTTATGCCGTTTGGACTGGTCAATAGTCCGTCCATCTTCCAGGCGTTCATTAATGATGTCTTCAGGGACATGCTGAACAAGTTTGTTGTGGTCTACATTGACGATATTCTCATCTACTCCAACACCCTACAGGATCATATTCAACACGTCAGAACTGTACTACAGCGCCTCATCGAACATCAACTGTACGCCAAAGCCGAGAAGTGTGAGTTTCACACCACTTCCACTACCTTCCTGGGTTATGTCATCAGTCCGGGGGGAGTTGCTATGGACGACAGTAAGGTCTCTGCTGTACTCAAGTGGCCAGAGCCTCAGACTCTCAAGGAGCTACAACGGTTCCTGGGATTCGCCAATTTCTACAGACGCTTTATCAGAAATTTCAGTACAGTCGTCAGTCCTCTCACTTCCATGATCAAAAGAGGTACCCATCGTCTCACCTGGGCCGAAGCCTCCCGTCAAGCCTTTAAGGAATTAAAAGAACGCTTTGTCACCGCTCCTATCCTGCATCACCCTGACCCCTCTCTTCCCTTCTTAGTCGAAGTTGACGCTTCCAATACTGGCATTGGGGCCGTTCTCTCACAACGACCAGGCCCTCAGGAGAGACTTCATCCCTGTGCTTTCTACTCACGCAAGCTCAACCCAGCGGAGAGAAATTATGATGTGGGTGATAGAGAACTGTTAGCCATGAAGGCAGCGTTTGAAGAGTGGAGACATTGGCTCGAAGGGGCTATTCATCCTTTCACCGTCTTTACGGATCATAAAAATCTGGAATACCTACGCTCCGCCAAGAGACTCAACCCACGCCAAGCCAGATGGTCCTTGTTCTTCTCCCGGTTCCAGTTCAATGTCACTTATCGCCCAGGTTCCAAGAATACTAAAGCCGATGCTTTGTCACGTATCCATGATGACGACCCTTCCATCTCAGTCCCCGAACGCATATTGCCCTTCCATGTGGTGGTTGCTCCCATCCAGTGGGATATCATGACTCTTATTGAACAACACAATTCACAAGAAGCACCACCAGCCGCCTGTCCACCGGATAAAACCTACGTACCTGCCCCTCACCGTGATCAGGTCCTGAGTCATATTCACTGTCTTCCTGCCTCTGGTCACCCCGGCATCACAGCCACACTCCATCTCCTCAAGAACCGCTTCTGGTGGGAGACCATTAACCCCGACACTATTAAATTCATTCAGAACTGTCAGACGTGTAACATGCACAAAACCCCTCGTCAACTGCCAGCTGGACTCCTTCAACCTCTTCCTATCCCTCAACGACCCTGGTCACACCTTGCCATAGACTTCATCACAGACTTACCCCTATCCCAGGGTAACACGGTCATACTCACGATCATCGATCGATTCTCCAAGGCTTGTCGCCTCATACCTCTACCCAAACTCCCTACTGCTCTTCAGACCGCCGAACTCCTGTGTAATTGGGTGTTCAGGTTTTACGGCATACCTGACGACATCGTTTCGGATAGAGGTCCTCAGTTCACCTCTCGTTTATGGAAGGATTTCTTTCAAGCCCTAGGGGTCAACGTAAGTCTCACGTCTGGCTATCACCCCGAAGCCAATGGTCAAGTGGAACGCCTCAACCAGGAGCTCACTCGGTTCCTCCGCTCCTACTGCAGCTCCCATCAAGAGGACTGGTCTCGTTTTCTCCTATGGGCCGAATACGCTCAGAACTCCCTGATCAAGCCTTCCACTGGAATCACCCCCTTCAAATGCGTTCTAGGGTACCAACCACCCATGTTTCCCTGGTCAGGTGAACCCACCAATGTTCCCGCTGTTACTGATTGGCTTCAACGAAGCGAGGATACATGGAATCAGGCCCACGTACATCTTCAACAAGCTGTACGGCGCCTGAAGGAACAGGCCGACCGTCGTCGACGCCCTGGACACACTTACCAACCTGGTCAATGGGTCTGGCTGTCCACCAGAGACCTTCGGATGAGATTGCCATGCCGAAAGCTAAGTCCTAGGTACGTGGGTCCATTCAAAATCACACAACAAATCACTCCTGTGTCATTCCGCCTTGCTTTGCCTGACACATATCGTATTTCTCCCACTTTCCACATGTCACTGCTCAAGCCCGCTGCTGCCCCTGAGGAGGAGGGTGAGGGGAGGTCCCGTGAGCAGAGTCCCCAACCGGTTCAGGTGGAGAGCGAGGAGACCTATCAGGTGCGAGAGCTGCTTGATTCAAGACGTCGGGGACGAGTTCTCCAATACTTGGTTGACTGGGAGGGGTACGGTCCAGAGGAACATTCCTGGGTCAATGCCGAGGACATTCTTGACCCCAACTTAACCACTGATTTCCATAGAGAACATCCAGAGAAACCGGCCCCTCGACCTCGAGGAAGACCCCGACGTCGCCCTCCACCTCACGCCAGGAGGCGTTCGCAGGGAGGGGGCTCTGTCACGAATACGAACCCCGTGAGTCCCTCCAGAGGCCAGCAGAGGGCACCATCGCCCGAATACTGACACCTACAGGCATCCAAACACTCACTTACACTGATACTCACTACATTACCCAACAGCCCCGCACCTTGGACTGATCACCGGCCAGGTGTTCCATATCAGAGACTGCCATATAAGCCAGACCTTTGCGTCACCTCATTGCGAAGTCTTGTTTCTGCCACGGCTAACATTTCTGAGCGTTCTACCCTGTCTTGCTATCCTAGTTGCCAACCCTTGTTGTTTATCGATCCTAGAACCTTTGCTGCCTACCTTTGAACCCAGATTGTTATACGGACTGTGATACCTGCTGGTTACCCCGACCCACTGCTTGATATTGACTACGATTCTGATATCTCTATTATACTGTGTTTGCTGATCCTGACCCTTCGCCTGTACGACTACGAGTGTTCTAATAAAAGCTTGCAAATGGATCCCATGTCGAGTCAGTCATCGTTACACTTATCCTGGACCTGGACCTAAAATTTTTTTTATGGTTCTATGTTCAACCACCCTACTTATGGTCCAGACTAAAATGGGCGCCTCTTGAGCAGGGCTCCAGCGCAGGAGGGTGGGTGAGTAAATGTAACCCTCCCTATATATACTTATGTGTATTAAATTGTGGTGGTTACGTGTCTACTATCAATTACAGTGTTTACTAAACACTCACCAGCACCAGCCATCCGGCTTCATGTTCCGGTATTAGGCAGCTGAGATCACAGGTTTCTGTGGGAGACTCCTTTATCATCAGGCCTGGAACAGCACTGCAGGGAATTTGATGGATGTCCGGGCAGGTCACCCTGAGGGTTCTCCTGGCTGGTTAGTTGTGCTGTCGCATCTAGCGGGAAGGTGGAGGTGGCAGTTACAGAAGTCTTGGATATGCTGCCTCAGGTGATGCTCCCCTCTTCCGAGGTTTGTAGAATTTGAGCTTGCCTTTCCCGTGAGATTCAGCACCTCTGCGATGCTTAGGAACCTTTAAGTACACACGCTAAATTTTGTGTATTTTCTCAAAACCACATGGTGGTCAGTGTGCACACAAGACTCTGCAAACCTTCTGAAATCCTGTACGGTAAGTGTTACGCACTCCACTTCGTTCTCTTTCATGAGATGATTAGACCTTGGTTCCTTGGGCATCATTCATCCAGTGTGTATTTGTTTATACACTTCAAGCATCACTTCCCTCAACATGAGGGGCTTTTTGTGATTCTCGTGGTAGTTTAGCAGCGATCCCCTTTTTCCAAGAAGGGTCACCTATGAGCGCGCTACTCTGAGCTATGAGTTCTCCTTTCATATGTGACTGAATTCTCTGTTTTTTCACCAGAGCGCTCCAGTATTGTTTCCATAGATCGAGTTGATGACTCTCAAACATACTGTTTTGAGATACACTATTCCATCTATGAGCTGCTCTATCGGAGTCCACGAGAGCCCAGGATTTGAAAATCCACCCATGTACGCTTTTTTGGCTAAAAGTTGCATGCTTGCATTCTAGTGGCTTTGGCTATGCTCCCTTATTGGAAATTACATCACATTTCTGGAGTGCAAAACATAAACCACCTGAGCCAACACGATAAATATAATGACAAGCAATAGAAGAGTTGAAAAGGCAGACCGTTTTATTAGTATGTTTTAATATAAAAACACATTGCTATAGGTAATGAGCACAACTCATATGGCCAAAATTGTAAATTCTACTTCTTGTTACAAATATGGTATAAACATCACTTCTACCACTAAAGACTGCTTTTTAAGTTTAGTTATCTTCATGATGTATCCGAATTCCTTAGCATATCCAAAACCTCAGAACAACTTGATGATGTAACAAAAACTATGGACTCTCTCTTTTCTAGCATTTTAAATACAGTTTCTCCTTTATGTTTAAGGAAGGTTAAGGAAAACAGTCTGACACCATGGTATGATGAGCACACTCGCACCCTAAAGAGAGCAGCCCGAAAAATGGAGCACAGCTGGAGGAAAACAAAACTAGAGGTATTACGTATTGCTTGGCGGGAAAGTAACCTATCCTACAGAAAAGCATTAAAAACTGCTAGATCCGATTACTTTTCTTCTCTTTTAAAAAAATACAAACATAACCCCATGTATTTATTCAATACAGTGCCTAAATTAACGAAAAATAAAGCCTAAAGTTTTCTCATTTCCCAACATCACAGCAGTAATGACTTTATGAACTACTTTACTTCTAAAATCCATACTATTAGAGATAAAATGTTTACCATTCAGCCATCAGCTACAATTTCGCATCAGACAGTGCACTGTAGATCTCCTGAGGAACAGTTCCACTCATTCTCTTCTATAGGAGAGGAAGAATTGTATAAACTTGTTAAATAATCTAAACTAATAAAATGTATGTTAGACCCTATTCTAAGCTCCTAAAAGAGGTGCTTCCAGAAGTCATAGATCCTCTTCTGACTATTATTAATTCCTAATGTTTCATTAGGATATGTCCCCAAAACCTTCAAACTGGCTGTTATTAAGCCTCTCATAAAAAAAAACACAACTTGACCACAAAGAACGTTAATTAAAGACAGATCTCGAATCTCCCCTTTCTGTCCAAGATATAGAAAAGGTAGTATCCTCACAATTATATTGCTTCTTAGAGAAAAATGGTATCTGTGAGGATTTCCAGTCACGATTTAGACCATATCATAGTACTGAGACTGCTCTCCTTAGAGTTACAAATGACCAAATTAGTGTTATTGGATCTTAGTGCTGCGTTTGACACTATGTGACGGCTGGTGAAAGGACAGTCTGGAAACAATAGCGAGTTAACAAGGTTTAATGAGATGTTGAGATATTGTACAAAGACACACAAAGACGATGATACGGGAACACTCCAGAGGGATGATTAAGGCGGTGAGAAGTCCAGACGGTAATGGAGTGCAGGTGAGGAGTCCGGGTGTTGACGGCGTGAGGCAGCAGGAGAGAGTGGCACAGGAACTGCGGGGAACAGAGCCGAAGGTAAGTGTCCGTGGCTGAGTGATCGTGCGGAGAGTGGATGAGGTTCTGGGGAAACACAGATATCCAAACGCAAACTACACAGAAGCCAGACGGGGGTAAACACAACGACATGAAACAACGATCTCACAAACACAAGACGTGAGACAAGCCATTATATAGGAGATGAGTAATGAGTGGCAGCTGTTGCTGATACAATTAACGGAGATGCCCACAACTAATCAGTGCAGACGCAGAACACACAGAATTCACCACAATGTGTAAACAACCGTGACACACTATTGACCACAACATTCTTTTGCATAGACTAGAACACTTTGTTGGCATTAATGGAAGTGCATTAGCATTGTTTAAATTGTACTTATATGACCTCCATCAGTTCATAGCAGTGAATGAAGATGTATCATATCGATCACAAGTGCAGTATGGAGTACCTCAAGGCTCAGTACTAGGGCCACTACCTTCACGCTTTACATGTTACCCTTGGGAGATATCATCAGGAAACATGGTGTTAGCTTTCACTCTTATGCTGATGTGTCTGCCTCCCAAACAATGTTAGGTAGGTTATTCCAGAGTTTAGTTGCCAAATAGGAGAAGGATCTGCCGCCCGCAGTTGATTTTGATATTCTAGGTATTATCAGATTGCCTGAATTTTGAGAACGTAACGGACGTAGAGGATTATAATGTAAAAGGAGCTCATTCAAATACTGAGGTGCTAAACCATTCAGGGCTTTATAAGTAATAAGCAATATTTAAAATCTATTTGATAGGGAGCCAGTGCAGTTTTGACAGGACCGGGCTAATATTGTCATACTTCCTGGTTCTAGTAAGAACTCTTGCTGCTGCATTTTGGACTAGCTGTAGTTTGTTTACTAAGCGTGCAGAACAACCACCCAATAAAGCATTACAAAAATCATAAATGAATGGATTAACATTCATGCATTTGACATTGAGAGCATAGGCCGTAATTTAGATATATTTTTGAGATGGAAAAAAGCAGTTTTACTAATGCTAGAAACATGGCTTTCTAAGGAAATATTGCGGTCCCACTTTTTATTAGGTGGCCTTAAGTACTATGTACTTACATAAAAAAAAATATTTACAATGTACTTATTGTGTTCATATTGTATTGTAAAACACTTTTGGTGCTATTGAGGTGGGATAGGGGTAAGGTTAGGGAGAGGGTTGGAGGTATGGTTAAGTTTAAGGGTGGGTTAAGGTGTAAAGTATGGGTCAACAGTGTAATTATAAATGTAATTACAGAAATTAAATACAGATGTAATTACATGCAGTTTAAAAAAATATATATATATGTACAATGTAAAAACATGTATGTACACAATAAGTACATTGTACTAAATTATTAATTAAAATGTAAGTACATAGTAGTTAAGGCCACTTAATATAAAGTGGGTCCAAGATTGCGATCAAATAGCAGACCTAGGTTCCTAACTGATGACGAAGAATTGACAGAGCAACCATCAAGTCTTAGACAGTGTTCTAGGTTATTACAAGCAGAGTTTTTAGGTCCTATAATTAACACCTCTGTTTTTTCAGAATTTAGCATCCAGTTTTTTATATTGACTATGCATTTCATTAGTTTTTCAAATTGGTGTGTTTCACCGGGCCGCGAATAAATATAGAGCTGAGTATCATCAGCATAACAGTGAAAGCTAACACCATGTTTCCTGATGTTATCTCCCAAGGGTAACATATAAAGCGTGAAGAGTAGCGGCCCTAGTACTGAGCCTTGAGGTACTCCCATACTGCACTTGTGATCGATATGATACATCTTCATTCACTGCTACGAACTGATGGCGGTCATACAAGTACAATTTAAACCATGCTAATGCACTTCCATTATTGCCAACAAAGTGTTTAAGTCTATACAAAAGAATATTGTGGTCAATTGTGTCAAACTCAGCACTAAGATCCAATAAAACTAATAGAGAGATACACCCACGATCAGATGATAAGAGCAGATAATTTGTAACTCTAAGGAGAGCAGTCTCAGTACTATGATACGGTCTAAATCCTTTCAGCAGAATAATGCACCCTGCCACACTGCAAAAATGGTTTCAAGGAACATGATAGAGTTCAACGTGTTACCTTGGCTTCCAAATTATCCAACTGATCTATGGGATGTGCTGGCCATCAAATCTGATCCATGGAGACCCCACCTCGCAGTTTCCAGGACTTGGAAAACCTGCTGATCATATCTTGATGGCAGATGCAACAGTACACTTGTAGAGGTCTTGTGGAGTCCATGCTTCAATATGTAAAAAGAAAAGCTGCCACAGTAGTTAAGTTTCACTTCTTTACATTTATTTTTCTGAGAATCTTTAATTATAAGTCATATCTTTTTATGCAGTCTGACTCACTTCTCTCTTTGTTGACGTATGCAAGGTCATGCTGCAGTTAAGCCAATCACTCTCAACTCCCTCTGCCTCTCTTTAATTTATATTTGCATTTATCTAGAGTGGCTAATAAATGAGGAAAATCACAAGCAATTTTGTCTGTTCAGCAAATAATATTCATACTATACCAAATTTGAACATAAAGAGTTGTGGTAAGTCCTTTTTAATGGTTGCTGATTAGTTAACCTTTGAGGTTACACAAATCTGTTCCTGCAAACGTTCCAGAGATTTGCACCACTTTGCACATTTATGACGTTATATGGACATGTTTTTAAGACTGACTGAAATACTTGCTGCATGTTTAGATCGATAGAAATCTCCTCAGCTTTGCCCAAAGCAGCCCAAGCTGAGTTGCATAACATTAATGTGAACTGTGAAAAATGTAACATTCATCTTGTACATACCTAAGTCACTGCATGCACAGCTGTGCTCATACTGTCAACTAAATTTTACTTATAGCTGAGCATATACAGTATTTTCTGAATGCACACAAATTATCTTTGAACAAGGTAATTCTGGACAGTAACAGTGATTATTTTGTATAATGGCAATCAGTATATGGACACTTGGAATTAAAGTCCATCAGACAAGAGAATACTTTTTTTTTTTTTTGCGGTGTCATTATGGTGTATGAAGTGTAGCTTGATGTTTAAGAAATGTAAAGCATGTTCAAATAAGGCTGCAACACAACAGAATGTAAAAAAAAAAATGACACTGTATTTTATGTTGAGCTTTAAGGCAGCACTAGAAAAAACTTACAATTAACATAGCAAAAAAACAAGACACAATGACAGAAAGGGTATTTAACTTAATTTTATTAAAATAATTGATTAACAGTATATATTCAATTTAGAGTCAATAACACCTTCAAAGTAATTGACATCACAAAATAGAGCTCAAATTACGTAAAACTATGTCGCATCTTACTAATGAACAGCATTCAATGACAACTCAATACTGACTAAATCTTGAAGCTAATTTTGTCTATATAACATTTAAACATCATTGAGGGCAACATCTTTTCAGACACATACAACTGTGGGATCCTTTACTCTTTCATAATCTTCTTATAATCAAAGTGCATCTGTCACTGGCCTGCAAACACAGGAAACAGTCTTCATTTCTGAGATCAACATCAACTCTTGCACAATTTCAGTCATTCGGTTTATCAGTCACAAATTCTTTTAATGATACTGTAGCAGCACAAGGCAATAGTATTTGGCTTCTAGAAGATGGGCAGCTTCATGGAGGTGAGTGTGAAGGAGTTGATGTCTTCAGTCTGTGATGCTCTGTGCAACGAAGGTTCAGAAGCACTGCGGTTGATTTTGGGTAGCGAATGCTGCAGGAGCTCAATGGAGGACAGAATCTGTCAAAGATCACAAAGATCCCCAGAGAGAGAAAAGCAGTGTCATTATTACCTACATCTGCCATGCCTCTCAAAAGACTGATCATTTAATAAAATGTTTCTGTTGCCAAACAAAATCAATCATTCAACTATGCTGTGAAAACCATTTTAATGCACAGTGGTAAAGAACCACCCAACGTGAAACAGACTGCATTCAAATTTCAAACGATAAATAAGAGTTTTGGAGCTTTTGAGTAGCGTGATGGATCATGTGTGCTCCCGCTTTGCCTCAAGTTCAAGTGAAGCAGGAATGCATTCTTATTAGCATGAAGTAAACATTGAATGAACATCTGATCCATGTTGAAAGATACACTACATCTTACTGAATGTATAGTGTATCATGTAATCACTCAATGACTGTTTCAACCGTGGAAAGACAGCAACTAGAAAATATTAACTTTTTCTATGTAAAATAACTGCTTTCTATTTGAATATATTTTAAAATGTAATTTATTCCTGTGATTTCAAAGCCGATATTTAGCATTATTACTCCAGTCACATATACTTCAGAAATAATTCTAATATTCTGATTTGCTGCTCAAAAACAAACAAAAAAAAAAACAGTTATTTTCATATTATTATGTTGAAAACAGCTAGAATTGTTTCAAGTTTCTTTGATGGATAGAAAGTTCAGAAGAACAGTACTTATCTGAAAAAAAAAAGAAATATTTTGTGTCTTTATCATCTCTTTTGATCAATTTACATTAAAGCATCCCTGTTAAATCAAATTATTAATTTAGTAAGAGAGAAAACAAGACAAAAAAATAAATAAAATATAAAAAGACAAATATTGCCAAATACATACCCGATTCCAAAAAAGTTGGGACACTACAAATTGTGAGTAAAAAAAAGGAATGGAATAATTTACAAAAATCTCATAAACTTATATTTTATTCAAAATAAAATATAGATAACATATCAAATGTTGAAAGAGAGACATTTTGAAATGTCATGCCAAATATTTGCTAATTTTGGATTTCATGAGAGCTACACATTCCAAAAAAGTTGGAACAGGTAGCAATAAGAGGCTGGAAAAGTTAAATGTACATTTAAGGAACAGCTGGAGGACCATTTTGCAACTTATTAGGTCAATTGGCAACATGATTGGGTATAAAAAGAGCCTCTCAGAGTGGCAGTGTCTCTCAGAAGTCAAGATGGGCAGAGGATCACCAATTCAACCAATGCTGCAGCTGAAAATAATGGAGCAATATCAGAAAGGAGTTTCTCAGAGAAAAATTGCAAAGAGTTTGAAGTCTATCATCATCTACAGAAAATAATATCATCCAAAGATTCAGAGAATCTGGAACAAACTCTGTGTGTAAGGGTCAAGGCTGGAAAACCATTCTGGATGCCCGTGATCTTCGGGCCCTTAGACAGCACTGCATCACTTACAGGAATGCTACTGTAATGGAAATCACAATATGGGCTCAGGAATACTTCCAGAAAACACTGTCGTGAACACAATCCACCGTGCCATTTGCTGTTGCCGGCTAAAACTCTAGGTAAAAAAAATGCAAAAAAAGCGCAGGTGTTTTCTCTGGGCCAAGGCTCATTTAAAATGGACTGTCGCAAAGTGGAAAACTGTTCTGTGGTCGGATGAATCAAAATTATAAGTATAAAAAAACAAAAAAACAAAAAAACAAAACTGGTACGCCATGTCATATGGACTAAAGAGGACAAAGACAACCCAAGTTGTTATCAGCGCTCCGTTCAGAAGCCTGCATCTCTGATGGCATCATAAAGAAGAAAATTATTGGAAAACTATGGATAATAAGTCAAATTCTTTTCATCATTGTAATATTTTAAAGAAATATGTTTTTTTAAACTGGGAAAATATGGTCAAATTTGCTGATATCTTGCTTGTGTATAAAATGTTCCATGGTTTAGCCCCCCCTCCACTTAATGAATTCGTTAATCAAAATCTTAACGCATCCACCAGAGCGACTTCTAGAGGTGATTGTAAAATATCATATAGGAAAAGTTCCTTTGGACAGTCAGCCTTTTCCTACCATGCAGCGCATACCTGGAACACAATACCTACAGAAGTAAGAAACATTACCTCTCTCACTGCCTTTTCAAAAACTATAAAACAGTGGTTGCTGGACAATCAAATATGTTGTCATAATCTGCAGTAGTGCAGTTATTCACTCACAGGTTGATATATCCTATGTGACTTTACTGGTGCTTGTTTGATGTTGACTGTGTCTATGTAATCTGTTTATGTTTTTAATGTGTATGTATGCAATGTTTTTTTACAGTTTTATAATAACAACCTGCCAGGGACTCCAGATGAAAATTAGTCTGTACGGCTATATCTGGCTCATTTACATTTGGACATTGTCCTTATGTTTATTAATGTGCATTGTCCCTTTTAAATAAACAAACAAACAAACAAACAAACAAACAAGAAGATGCGACAAAGAAGACCTAAGACAGTTGAGCAATTAGAAGCCTGTATTACACAAGAATGGGACAACATTCCTATTCCTAAACTTGAGCAACTTGTCCCCAGACATTTGCAGACTGTCTAAAAAGAAGAGGGGATGTACAAAGTGGTAAACATGGCCTTGTCCCAACTTTTTGAGGTGTGTTGATTGAAATTTAAAGTCAACTTATTTTCCCCTTAAAATTATACATTTTCTCAGTTTAAACATTTGATATGTCATCTATGTGATATTCTGAATAAAATATGTGGCTTTGAAGTGCCGGCCAGATGGCAAAAGTTCAAAAAGGGGGTAACTTGGATGTGAGGGACCCAGAGTGATTTTCCGAGCCCTGTTCCTCACTATGCAGATATACGTGTTCTTGAAGGGTGGCAGGGGAGCACCAATAATCCTTTCAGCAGTAAAGACCATTCTCTGTATTCTTCTAATGTTTGATTTTGTAGCTGAACCAAACCAGACAGTTATTGAAGTGGGCAGGACAGACTCTATGATGGCTGAGCAGAACTTCAAGCACATCATTCTGCTCAAGGGATACGCATAAGCACTTTGTGACACTCTTTATCGGAGCCTTTGAAAGATTATTTATAGCCTTTCTTGTTCTGCCTCAATACTGTTTTAAAAATAATTTGGATTTTGAAAAGCCTGTTTCCTTTATTGATATTGGTAGTTTTTTAAATATTTCTTTCTCATTTATTTGGTTACACAGTTACTGCAGATTTTTTGTATTTTTATTTAAACTGTTTGTTTCCCCTTCTTTTTATTTTACATGATTGTTTATGTTGTCTGTGCTTCCAAACATTCTTATTAGTTTTGAAAATAAATGTTCTATATTTCATAATTATTTGTTCATTCTTTATTGATTTTTAGTTTTGTACCTGTACCTATTTAATCTTTGTGTAAGTTATTTGTTCTTTTATATTAGGCATAAAGCATTATGTATTTTCATTTGTTTTGTTAATAAAAATTCTATGTTCTACGTTGTATTTTGTTGCTGCTTGAAATCAATTAAAGCAGTTGATGTCGAATTGCCGCTAAAAGTGAAAGTAAAATGTGCACGGTGCTTGAAAACTCAAACGAAGATTCATACGGCCACACCACGGTAATATCGTTATTACCGGGGTTTATACTGATTAACCGGTGGAAAAATGTTCTCACTGTCACAACCCTATTGCACAGATGCTATTTAAACTGAACTGAGCTTTACTGGTTTTGTCTCACTGCGATGGTGTTCTGACGATTTGTTCTACCTCATTTAATCTAATGCAGTAAATGCCATTTCAATAAAAAAAACAATCTTGGACTTTGTTGTCTATTTTGCATCATGTATGTTTAGTTAGATAATCTGTTAAAGGAAAGCAAACACACCTGGGGGAAAAGGGGCCTCTCGTCCTTGGACTTCTTGATACAGTCAGCCACCAGTCTCTTCATGGCTTTAGGACAACTCTTATAGAGCTTACTGAGGTCTGGAGACAGATATCCTCGACCAACCATGTAGATGATCTGTAGAAAACAGTTAATACGAAGCTTTAAGAAAGCACAGGGAACCACTGTAAATATATATGCATTCAAATATTTATTACTAAAAAATACATCATCACAATCTTTTATTCTGGGACTTATTTAAATAATAGCTGTTTTCAATAGACTAAACTTTCTCACAATCCTAACATAAAATGGATTAATCTCACAAAACAATCAAAAACATATCCAAGTAAAATTTTCATTAAAAATCAAACAAAATAATATTAAGAACATTTTGAAGATTAGATTTAGCATGATGTCAATTCTATTTTACGAACCATTAAGATTATTTTTCCAGAAGTTGGACATTTATTTTTCTGAGATTCACCCGAAATGATGCAGAATGAGTGTGCACTCTATCAGAGCCACACACTGTAACTCACCCACACAAAGTGACTCACTCACTCACTCTCACACACACTCACACAGACACACATACTCAGTCTTATTCACTCTTAAACACACTCACACACTGTGACTCACTCCCTTACTCTTAAACACACTCACACACTGTGACTCACTCCCTTACTCTTAAACACACTCACACACTGTGACTCACTCCCTTACTCTCAAACACAATCGCACTGGCACTCTCACACACACACACACACACACACACTCACTCACAATTTCACTTACTCTCACACACACACTCACGCACTCTCTCACACACACTGTAACTCACTCCCTCACTCTCAAAAACTCACACTGACACTCATTCACACACAAACTAACTCACTCACACACTGTGACTCACTCCCTCACTCTCAAACACACTCACACTGACACGGTTACATTGACTCACTCACGCACTCTCTCACACACACACACACACACACACACACACACACACAGTAACTCACTCACGCACAGTGACTCACTCCCTCACTCTCAAACATAATCACACTGGCACTCACACTCACACACACACACACACACACTCATTCACTCACAATCTCACTTACTCTCACACACACACTCACGCACTCTCTCACACACACTGGCACTCACACACACACTGGCACTCACACACACACACACACACACACACAATCTCACTTACTCTCACACACACACTCATGCACTCTCTCACACACACTGGCACTCACACACACACTGGCACTCACACACACACTCATTCACTCACAATCTCACTTACTCTCACACACACACTGTAACTCACTCCCTCACTCTCAAACACACTCACACTGACACACAGTTACATTGACTCACTCACGCACTCTCTCTCTCACACAGACACACACACACATACACACACACACTGTGACTCACTCCCTCACTCTCAAACACACTCACACTGACACTCATTCACACACAAACTAACTCACTCACACAGTGACTCACTCACGCACTCTCTTTCTCTCTCTCACACACACACACACAAACACACACTGTAACTCACTCACGCACTCACTCACACAGTGACTCACTCACACACACACACACACACACACACAGGGCAGGGGTTAGGGAGTGAGGCCAAAATGTGGACTGGAGTCTCTGGGGCCCTGATTAGATTACATGTCTAAATTTACATGCCGGGGGTCAGACTGGGAGAGACACTGAATGCAGGTCCACAAATGTATGCAGAGTCATGCTGGATAAACCATTAGCCTCAGATTAGCCTCTTGCTTACAGAGAGGCTTGTGAACAATTCGCAATTGCTGCCCTCTACAACTGCAGAAATGTTTTTCATATTTCAAGTTAGCTATTAAAACCCTAATATAACATTAATAGCTTGGGTAAACCGTGTGCATGTTTTGCAGCACTTCAGGGTTCGTGTGTGTTACCTGATCTCGGTTTGCTATCTGTGAGTAGGGCAGCTCCCCGGTCATTAATTCAAACAGCACAATGCCAAAAGAATACACATCAGATTGGAAGCTGTATGGGTTGCAGTCCTGCATTCGGATCACCTCAGGTGCCTGAGGGGAGAAGAGTATAATTTTGGGTAAAGCTCAATGACCGATACATGTTCAGAGTGGAATGAATCAGGCAGAATCTTAGATGCTGAACAATGCACTGACCATCCATAAAATAGATCCCGATGTTTGTTCCACCTGTTGAGAACCACTCCACCTGGCCTTCACTGTGGCCAGCCCAAAATCTCCGATCTTCACTGTCAGGCCTTCATGTAAGAAGATGTCTGTTCTTGAGTTAAAGTCAAAATCCATTGGCAGCCTGCATTAAGGTTGCTCCTTCTATCCAAAAACAGCTCATTTATGACTCATTTATACTGGATGAAAGAAATATTAAACATGATATAACAATAACAGGATGTTATTTCCTAAATTTAAAAAATGAAATACTGTACACTGGTTACCCTATTAATAAATGGCTGTTAGATTTACTGTGTACTAAGTTGATCTTTTCTCCCTATACACTATAAGAATAATTTGATATGTATAAAGGGCTTTGTGGAGGTTAGTAATGTTCATCCGAAAGTGACTCTTTGTATACGTGAGCCTTGCTTTGTTCAAAGGAGACCTGCGATTTGGGATGAAACTGTTCTAAACTGTTGCACATAACTTTCTAGAACAACATTATGCATTAAGATTGATCTTCACTGGAATAGCCCAAAAAGGACCAAAATAAGTACTGCTACTACACTAATAATAATAATAATAATAATAATAATAATAATAATAATAATAATAATAATAACAACAACAACAACAACAACAACAACAACAACAACAACAATAATAATATTAACAATCACAATTAATCTTATCATTTCTGACCAGTCTTTGTAGAATGCATTAAAAACAGCAATTAACAAATTTAATAGAAGTGTAAAAAAAAACAACAACAACTGTTTCCTGGACTACCTAGAACCCTGAACCAGGTTTTAATATATAGATTATACAGTAAATACTGTACCAACCATTTGATGGCCCTAATACAGGGGAAGAAATGCTCAAACAAAATTCTGTTATTCACCTTTTTTCAATTTTTTTGCCAGTGCTACACTCTACACCTTTGACCTGTGTGCAATATGCATCATGTTGCTCTATCATGCTCTATGAGTGGCTAAAAAACTGAATGCTAACTGTAGCTAAACAGCTGACACCTAAACCTATCCCATTTGCCTTTAAACCGCAAAAGAACAGAATTAAACTACTTTCATGTATCATAAAAGGATACTGTTTGATTTCATGTCACGGTGAATGATGTTTTTTGCATGTAGATAGCTGTGAGGAAAAAAAAACTAAACATGATAAATGATTGTTGAGACATAAACAATTAAATTGTAAACACTGATTGAAGACACATCCATCAGTCTCAGGATGTGAAACTCACTCCATGCCCTGAGCGGTCTGTCTGGCAATATCTATCAGCTGAAACATCTGGAAGTTGGTCTCTTGCACATGGAGGTGTTTGTAGAGACTGCTGCCTTCACACCACTGCGTTACAATTGCAAGATTGTCTTTTGTCATGTAGCCCATGAACAACAGGATGTTGACATGTCTGGTTTTCCTGTTGGCAGCAAAAAGACAACAGAACACAAATATTCAGATGCATCGAATGCAAACGTACCATTTATGCAGTACTACAGGGGTGGTCGATTTGACCGAAATATTTTTTTGGCTCGTTTGGAGCCAAGGTTTCGGAACCCGTCCCATTTTCCTCCCTTAGTTTGGTTCGTTTAGGCATACAGTAGGTGGCCAACCATAATGATGGTTCTACCGCCACGAGTGCCGCCACCGCCACATCTGCAAAGTGCATTTGCAGCTTTTGACCGCTGAGTGGTGCTTTAACCACAAGTTACCAAACAAGAGCATCAAAGCACATTTTCGCAAATAGCCATCAGCTTTGCCTCACCGATGTGTTACATTTGACGGCTGCAGTCAAAGAAAAGTAAAGAAAAACACTGTAGTTAAAATATTTAATATTCACAGATGAGCAAGTGTGCAGTATTATTTATATAATATGAATTATGTGAATTATGTGTTATTATAATTGTGGTTTACTTTGCATTGGAGCATTAGAGCTAGGAGCTAGGCTACATGGATTAATATGCAAAATATCAATATTCTCACATATTAGGCCTATATTTTAATTTATATTTTAACATTCCTTTAATAAAACAACATGCATTTTTGTCATGCACTACTTTGTTATTCGTTACCTGTCCTTTATTTTGACAGATAACTTCTTGGGAAAAAGACATCTGTCTGTACACTGATTGAGAAATTGCTACGTGTTTTATAAATTATTTTCTTTATTTTAGCAAAACGTGAGGCACTGTAATTTAGCTCCCATTATTCAGGCCTAATTAAAACAAGAAACAAACAAATTAAATCTGCACAATTTAGCTAAATCATTGAAACTCTAAAGAATGGACTGATTAATAAAACGTCCTCATGTTTAAACTCAAGTTATCTCATTATGATCAACAAAACGCACACAATGTAAAAAAGAGCTTCATTATTTGACAACTTCAGTGATTTTAAAGGGAGCCTTCTTTACTTGCTTTCATATAATTTACGTAAAATACATAAGTAAATAAATTGCAGCCGCATTTAAATGAAGGCGTGTAAAATATCAGAGTGCAAGATTTGCACGCTCACATGATGCTGAGCACAGCATTTATTCTTATTTGTCTACATATTTTATTTTCATAAAAAATCTTGTTTGATTTTATTTTGGATAATTGCATGCAAAAAATAATTTACTTTATAATGCAAAATGTGACTTATTATTCATATTCAAGTGTTTGTGCGAATTATTATTATTATTAATGTGCATGGATAACAGGGGGGGCGACCTCTCGATCACTTGAGTTTTTTTTTTCCTGAAAATGAAATAACTTAAAATTGGGGTGTCTCACATATATGAGAAATATATCTACAGAAAGCTTGAAATGTCTATACTTTTAAACAAATCAATTCAAAACGAAAGCATTATGTAATCTGTGAAGGTTGCATTTCTCTTTAAAGGCACGTTCATGTGGAGAGAGTCAGCACTGTGAATTTCATCTTGCAGCAGACAAGAAAACATTTGTTTATTAATAAATATATAAAATGGTTTCTTTTTTACAATTATTAGGCTACTTCTGCCTGTGCTTTGTGGCAAACTTAATGCATGTGCTTGAGCGCGGAAAATATTAGGCTCATTATGGATTATAGATGTAAATTTAATATAAACCTGCGATTACTAGAAAAATCTTAAGTGGGGCAGACTTATTAAATATACCCTCTAGACATCTCTGTTTAAGTTTTTAAAGCATTTATACATGTTTGCATAAATTCTGCTTTCAGAATGGTCCATTGATTTTTCCTTTGAAACACAAAAATTTAAATTTAAATAAAATTAATATTTTATGTTTTGAGAATGGTCAACCCTTCTCTGCAGATATTGTTGCTTCTGGTTTGTGTATTGTAAATCACATAAAGTCTACAAATATTGTCTCCCAAAACTGTTTTTTTTTTTGTCATGTCTGTAACGCAATGTGTATTTCTCAGATCTAAAATAGCCTACAAAACATGTTCTTAGACGGATACTTTTTCTGATGTCTGGACTCTGTTTGGGATTTAGAAATCATAAAGGGATGGTTCAATATTTTGGTACTGAATAGGCTACATTCTGTGAGAATTTATATTTCACACTCTAAAAAAAAAACATTGTTTGGGCGCAACAAAATAAAATTAACACAACATTTTATATACTTTGGCATCTTCCTCTGAAATTAAACGCCATCTAAACCTGCTCTGCAAGTTTGAAACCCTCATAAGACACTGTCCATATGAAAGAGCATGACATTCACACCTTTATTTTGACCCCCACAAGCTATACAGAACTACACCCCCAAAAAAAACCTTTATGTTCCATGTTCCATGTTTACCACTGTGTGGCATCCCCTCTTCTTTTTATAACAGTCTGCAAATGTCTGCGGACTGAGGAGACAAGTTGCTCAAGTTTAGGAATAGGAATGCTGTCCCATTCTTGTCTAATACAGGCTTCTAGTTGCTCAACTGTCTTAGGTTTTCTTTGTCACATCTTCCTCTTTATTATGCGCCAAATGTTTTCTATGAGTGAAAGATCTGGACAGCAGGCTGGCCATTTCAGTATCCGGATCCTTCTTCTAGGCAACCATGATGTTGTAATTGATGCAGTATGTGGTCTGGCATTGTCATGTTGGAAAATGTAAGGTCTTTCCTGAAAAAGACGACGTCTGGATGGGAGCATATGTTGTTCTAGAACTTCGATATACCTTTCAGCATTGATGGTGCCTTTCCAGAGGTCTAAGCTGGAAGTATTCCTGAGCACATGTTGCGATTTCCACTACAGTAGCATTCCTGTATGTGATGCAGTGCCATCTAAGTGGTCACCATCTAAGATCACGGGCATCCAGTATGGTTTTCCGGCCTTGAACCTTACGCACAAAGATTGCTCACGATTCTCTGAATCTTTGGATGATATTATGCACTGTAAATGATGATAACTTCTTTGCAATTTCTTCTCTGAGAAACTCCTTTCTGATATTGGTCCACTATTTTTCGCCGCAGCATTGGGGGATTGGTGATCCTCTAGCCATCTTGAATTCTGAGACACACTGCCACTCTGAGAGGCTCTTTTTATCCCCAATTATGTTGTCAATTTACCTAATAAGTTGCAAATTGGTCCTCCAGCTGTTCCTTATATGTACATTTAACTTTTCCGGCCTCTTATTGCTACCTGTCCCAACTTTTTTGGAATGTACAGCTCTTGTGAAATCCAAAATGTGCAAATATTTGGCATGACATTTCAAAATGTCTCACTTTCAACATTTGATATATTATCTATATTCTATTGTGAATAAAATATGTTTATGAGATTTGTAAATTATTCAATTTTTTACTCACAATTTGTACAGTTTCCCAACTTTTTTAGAATCTGGTTTGCATTATTTCCACAAGACCATAATAATAACAAATTATCAATTGATAATTAATCATTCTTTCTGTGAAAATCAGATTTGAAAATTGATATTTGTGATGGTAGGTGTTTGAGGAAGGCTTTAAGACCAAGGGGAATCCTCCATCAGCTGCTCCCGCTTCACAGCGAGCGTGACTTGCTCTATCAGACCCAGCTTCACCGTCCGCGGTTTCATTTTACAAAATCAGTTTGAGGCGAATACAACTCATTGATAATGAGCCCAACATTTAACTAGGCAGGAAAACATTCAGGCTACTTGAAGGAAGACGTATTTCATTGCAAGTCCATGCAGTTAAATAGAGAGTAAAAATAAAAACAACAACCTAGGTGTTCTTTCATTGAAAAGAATGCATTTTGTTTATTCACAGGCTATATGGTTGAAATAATATTTTGGTTGAAAATTTAAGCGCCATTGTTTAAAAAATTCTTTATTGACTAACATTTCATAGACCTTCAGTTGTTATGCTTTAAAATCCCATGCCATTTGTAATTTCAGAGTATTTTTACCTCCTAAATTACTACCCCAATTCTATGATGGTAAAATTTACTCATGCCAATGGCATTTTTTTATAACATTATTCATTTAATTTTGTTTTTAATAATTGTATCCTACATAAATGGGTGAAGCAAAACAAATATGATAACTTTTTTAACTGCAGGCAGATATAGGCCTATATTATTAAAAAAATTATTATTACAAATATTTGGATTGTCCCTTATTTTGTCCCTTATTTTCTTAAAGAAGAAACATTATAAATGAAGAAAAATAAATAAATAATCTCAATTAGCCCTTATTTTCCATTCCTGAAGTTAACTGGCAACTTTAATGATGACGTAATTATATTTTGATTCCCCTGACAGCGCCTTTGTAATCTTTGTAATCCTTTGTAATCCTCAGTTGTAGGAGATATGTGACTGAATAACAGATTTAAAAAAGAAAAATGTGGGTGGTTGGTTTCGGAAAACGAATACAGCTCTTAAAAAAATTATAGGATGAAAAAGTCATGTTGACATTATTAATTCATAGATATAATTTAAGCAATTAAAACCTTTTTTTATACTAGATTCAACTTCAATAATTTCAATACTATTTCTTAATGATTAATTGCCTATTTTCATTTGCTGCATGTTTTTTTTTTAAACATGCTAAAGAATAAATTAAATTTGTGAGATAAAAAAACAAATCTTTAAGTCTATAAATTGGATTTTATTACATTCAGAAATTATAATGGCAGGCCTAATAATGTAATAGGCTAATGTACCAACAGGATTTTTTTAGTTTCCTTCACTTTACAACAAATTCTTTAAATTAAACAAATTAATCAGAACATAACAAGAATTAAAATAATATTATAATTAATAAATATTAATAAGTATATAATAATAATATATGCTTAGTTATAAAAAATAAAATAAAATAATAAGGTAAAGTTTGGGCTCTCTCATTAGAGAAATCCAAATGTTTCCATATTCGTCATGTTGCCCATTTGAAGCTTAACTGGTGTTCATTAGGTAAAACAGGCTTTGTAGTTCACGCATGTTTCAGCATCGACAGATAAAAAAAAACATAATGAGCAAAAATATGCCAAAGTGGACCGCTGCTCACGCCATATGGCACCATTTACTGCCATTATTTTCTTTTTTGGGTGAAAAATTCCTTCAATGTTATTTTTTAAAGTCACACTTCATATTTCCATTTTGCAAAACAGTGACATAACAGCAAGTCATTCAATTTTAAAGACACATGAGCTTGCAAAATACTTCTATATATAATATATATTATAATATTTTACTTGGAAATTATCTGATACCCCTTGGGTAATCATTAGCTAGCTAACAATCATTATGTCTTTTAAATTCATTATTAAAAAAAAAAAAAGAAAATGTAAAAAAAAAAAAGAAGCAAACTAGCAATTGTGAAAATTACCCTTTTCTCAGCTTATTGTTCAAAATGTTGCTTTTATTAAACAACTTGCCCGAGATTCAGGTGTTGCTAAAAAAAAAAAAAAATGAATAAATAAATATCACAACGCTTTTATTTTATTTTTTAATGAAAGCTCTGTACTTTTTTTGAATATTCATCAAAATATTCTGGTCACCATGAAAGTTTTTGTGAAAATTATAAACAATTCTGGTGGTGGAAAATAGTTAAGGGCATATACTACTTCTAATGTTAATACTGCTATTGCTAATACTGTGATTGTAAATATTCTTCTCTTTAACAAATACATTTTCCTTCATAAGACTCATAAAGGTTTAAGTTGTATTAGAATATATGTAGATAAAATATATCAGATCAGAATCACACTCAATGCATGGTAGCTTAATGTAACCATCAAATGAGTACACAGGGACAGGACATTAAAGAGCCACACAGATGGGAAATCAAAAATTACCTGTATTACAGTGTATGATGTAGCTGTCCATCTGTGTAAACAATGTGCAAAGTAATTAAACCAAAAAGTACACGATTTATAAAGTTATTGGCGTCTAAAGTAAGGAGTCGACTCTGAATCGCTGAAACGAGTCGTTATAGATTTCAAATCTTTTGCCCATCTCTATGTACGTCACTAGGAACACTTTGCATAATAATCTCCGCCTACAGTCTGGTGACGAAACTGAACTCTGACCTGCCCCACCCCCCACGAAGACGCTCTGGTTGGTGTGAGAGCATCATGTCGAGGAGACAGAGTGTTTTTAATTGTAAAGGCAAAGGCAATTGTAAAGGCAAGTTTGTTTTATTTTCACTGCCAAAGAATGAAAATCAGAAGAACCAATGGCTAAAATTCATTTTCACCTCAATACCAGAGCAGTACAACAAATCCTTTTTTCACTGATGACTGCTTTTCTAATCTCGGTGAGTACAGCGGGATTTTCAAAGTGTTTGGCCATAAAAGATGGTTCATTACCAACTTTATTTAGAACAACGAGCATCTCCGAATCACAACGCGAAGTGTGATTATGAAGTTATGTGTCTGTTTTCTCCCGAGCGTCTTATCAGTATGTGTGCTGTCTGCAGCCTTTGCTGATCATCATGTACAAACACGTCATTAAAATGAAGTGTAACTCCGTGAATACTCAACGAAGAGACATGAGAGAGATATCTATAGAAAGCTTGACATGTCTACTTTAAAACTAAACAAGTGCTGCCGAAAACAGATATTCTGTGATAAAGTAATCCATATGAAAACAACGCGATGCCTGTTTTTCATGTCTCCCTTCATTATATATAATGAGACCACGCCCCCGCGCTGAAGCGCTATTCAGATTCAAACTGAAGCACGCGGCTTGAATACACCCACACAGAAGAAAAAGCAGACTGTTCAAGTTTTTTATTTTACTGTTTGCTTTGCGGTGAGAGGAATAAGACATAATTCACCCCAAACAGATGCTAACGCATTGTTTACCGTGGAGGTGTGTGCGGAACAACCAATCCAAACTGCTTATGATAGTTGACCAATCAGAACACAGTATGCTACCGAAAGGTGGGGTTTAAGGAAACTGAATCTTTTGAACAGCTTCGCGCGAACCGTTTGGGGATCTCTGAGAATTGAGGTAATTTTAAAATGATATTTTGACAAAATGACAATGTTTTTTAACCTTGGATGGATTTAAACCTAAAGTGCAGGACTTATAAACAGTGATAGGAAGCTTAGAATTTTCATCTTACTGGCTCTTTAACTACTGTAATACGGCTGTTTGCAATATTGGTTTTGTTATATCGTGCCATGGACACACTGCTCTAAATAGGTCATCCCTTTCGACCTGGTGACCGTGACCTGTTGACAATCAATATTAATATCTCACCGAAGAACTGCCACCTCGTTGCGGAAGGCTTCAAACTGCTCGGGTGTCGGGTTGGTGACTTTTAATATCTTCACAGCCACATCACCTACAGCGTGTTATAGTGTAAGTTAACCCAGTCACAACAGCTAGATTTTACTGAAGCAGTTAACCTATGCTTACCGTGCCATTTCCCTTTGTGTACAGTTCCAAAGGAGCCCGAGCCGATCCTGTTCATTAGCACCACCTCATTACCTTCAATCTCCCAGTAATAGCTGGAGTCTCTCTTATCCCTTGGCCGCTAAAAAACAGTAACTACTGTCAAGCACTTAATGAAGTAGGCTAAACAGTAATAATTTCACATCAAGAAACCTTTCGTGGCCATTATTATTATTATTTACATCCAAAACAATTCTACACATTTTCTGGTAACACTTCATAACAAGGTCCCATTAGTTAACATCAGCTGATGCATTAAATAAACTTAACTAACAAAGAGCAATACATTTGTTACAGTATTTAATAATATTTGTTAATGTTAGTTAATAAAAACTGTTCATTGTAAGCTCTGGTCCATTAAATAATATTAAAAGGTACAACCTTCAATTTGAATAATGCATTAGTATTTTTTTTCATTGTAAGTTCTGTGTAGTTACTACAAACAAATTAAGTTAACTAAGTTCATGTTAGTTAAAGGAAACATATTATAAATGTTACCCATTTACCAACTAAATTCTCAGTACTGTAATGAATATTTTTTTGTATTTACACTCTGGGAATAAAAACTGAAGACTCAAGATCATGATGACCTCGTCTGAATGATCATGTTATCAAATCTTCCAGCAGCACGCCGTCTGACACTGAGACCCTGCCCCACTGTCTGAGGTTGAGCTTTTTTATGGGAGTGAACTTCTCTTTATCTCTGTGTTAAGGACATATACAGACTGGTACAGTTTAGCTGATTAGATTAGACTGATGACACTCCAGAGTCTTGGTCGTGTACTGAGTGCTTTGTCTTAACTTCTAAGGACAGCCCCCTAAAATGTATATACCCTAACTACAACGTAGACTTGATGACTGGCAACACAAACACAACAGCACATTGTCAATGAAGAGACATACCCAATTCTTCTGGTCTTAACATCTGAGTTTCCCACAATACTAATTAACAAATGACTGAACAGTATAAAAACAGCTACATAAAACGTACAATTTTGACCTTCTCCTGAGGGTTCAGGGACGGAGGCCGCTCTCTCTGGGCCGGGGTGGGTATATTGGGCTGGCTCCAACCTGTAGGACTCTGATCTGGAGAACTGCTAGCTGTAGAGACAAAAAAAATCAACCTGATCCATATTCATGCCATACAACTAAACTACAGCAAAAACATGTTTACTGCATTCAAATGATTTTTTCTTACCTGAATTGTGAATACGTATGGCGTCCTACATGAAAGACAAACAAAAAAATATTTAGAAATATACACAAAATTGCTCATTAGTATATTTACTCTAGCAAATCCCAGAGCACACTGCAAGACAGAAGCACATTTTGCACATTTTATAACGATTTATTTCCAGCTGTCCTTCTGATGTTATGATGTGTACTGAACACAACTAATCACACACTAGATCTTCTTCTACTTACCATCCTATAATTCCCTTCTTATGTCCTTAATGTTTTGAGAGTTGATTCTTGACATCAAGCAACACGAAGAAAGGGTTTGTAGTTATACATGCACAGAACAAAGGCAGAAAAAGAAAGTTTAAGAGCTTGCTTAGACACAAACCACTTTGTTGGTTTATCTGATTGGTTTCTTTTTAGATCCCACTTCCCATTGCCTCATACTCTTTCTTCTCACAGTATCATGGGATGCTGCTCATAACTGCTGTCTTGGAAAGGAGTCAGCTAAATAAGTATAGTAACGTAAATCTATTGCAGCAGCTGTTGTATGGTCTTTGGCGAGGTGTAGATTAACCACTAGACATCACACAACCAAAACCTGAGGTGACAGTAGACATATCTCCCTGTGCAATAAATAGAGCAACAAAGCTCATGCAGAAAAATACAGCATTTAACGCATTTGAACAGAATTAGTAGATTCAATTGTTTAATTTGATTTTGATACTGTAATTGTGTTTATAAACTTTTACATAAATGTTCAAAATATATTATAAATATCCGAGCCGATGGGGATGTAACTTCGCTCTTTCTGAGGAACACAACAAAGGTGTCTAAATACTGTTGGGATGAACTTTTAAAAATGAAAGAGTAACAAGCTTTGTATTGTAGAGTGGACTTTATTGCAACATGGAAATTAATAGCAGGAACAATGAATTATTAAGCTCAGAGACTGACTTCACACCAAACACACGCTGCATCCAAACTTGCAAACTGTTTGCAATGCATCTGTCCGTAAAGCCACAACCTTACGCCTGGGCAGCGAGGCAACTGTTTTAAACACAACCTTACTGAAGAGAAGAATACCTACTCTTCTCTTCAAACAAAACTGCTGATGGCACCAGGAGCTCGGAGATGTGTCTGGCTACTCCCCAGCAGCGTGTAACAACATGACAGTGAAGAGGAATGAAAGAGAGATGTGATCGGCAAATCTGCTCGTTTTAATTCATTTTATGAAGCTTGTGAAAATTAGATAAGTGGAGATCAAAAAAAGGTGGAAGTACAGGACAGAGAAATGTCAAGAACAAATAATCTTCATGACTGGAGTGAGAGAAGCAGGGGGACGGCTGGTTTTATAGAGTTTACCTCAATCTGGCTGCTGTCGACAGCCACTGTGGTGCAGACATTGGGTGTGGAGGTGGACCGCAGTCTCTGTGTCAGAGCCGCTCCAGACGGGGGGTTAGTGCTGGTGAAACTGAAGACGTGAGGGTTTGAATGACTGTGCACAGAGCTAATGGAAACATGTGACAAATGAACACACATCTCAGACTGCAGCATATTAATGGACAGTGTTATGTAAAATAGACAGTTGCGGTATCTAGAGACTAAATGTGACCCGGGAGCACAAAGCCAAGTCTTAAGTCGCTGGGGTATATTTTTAGCAATAGCCAAAAAAACATTGTATGGGTCAAAATTATTGATTTTTCTATGTAGATTTTAAGTAAAGATCATGTTCCATGAATATGTTTTGTAAATTTCCTACCGTAAATATATCAAAACTTTATTTTTGATTAGTAATAGGCATTGCTAAGAACTTAATCTAGACAACGTTAAAGATGATTTTCTCAATATTTAGATTTTTTTGCTCCCTCAGCTTCCAGATTTTCAAATAGTTGTACCTCAGACAAATATTGTCCGATCATAATAAACCATACTAAATCGAAAGCTTATTTATTCAGCTTTCAGATGATGTAGAAATCTCAATTTCAAAAAATTTTCTGAAGGTTTTGAGGTCCAGGGTCACAAACATCATAGAAATCTGGGGGTGGTGGGGGAATGGTATAATAATGGGACACTCCAGTTCATGCCGATTATGACCTGTGATGGGTGTAATGTGTAAC